>NC_068939.1:153260815-153560815 GCF_016801865.2 Culex pipiens pallens | reverse complement strand
GTCTTTTTTGCCATGGTTCGTTCGCTCTTTTTAGTGAACCGGCTCTTTGAGTGGCTCGCTTTTTTTTGCCCACCTCTACTTCCGATGTAAGATGTCATCGTGAATGAACAAAATATTTGGTTAGATTTAATAAAACAAACGATGCAACATTATAACAGTTTTGCATTAAGAGATATACCGTTGAATGACTGAATTTTTATTGCTCGTAATAAAATATCCGGGTGAATTCTCCTATGCATTTCAAAGTGCATTCCCTGCAGTCGAATCTTCAGCTCCCCAGCTCAATAAACCCCGTAATAAATTCCAACAGATTCCACACGCCCTGGAATGCCAAGCTGTTTCAAAGTTCTAGCTCTGACATCAGCCCAGCCACACCCTCAGCCCATCCCATTTGTCTACACCGCGTAGATCCCGTAATCGAACTCCCAGTATCATAAATTTGGGTGGGGATTTCGGTCGAAAAACTCATTTATTGTCTCGTCTCGTGGCGTACCGTTTCCCGGGGTCCCAGCATCCAAAAGGTCCACCGGGTTACTGGTGACCATCAGCGTAGCTGATTTGAAAGGTCCGGCTCGAACCAAGTCACGGCTGTCGTCATTATGTTGCGATTGGTTTCAGAGTCCGGCGGAGTTTAGTGACCTGTCGTCAACCCCCTGCGCGTAATTCGATAGATGGGGGCTGATTTGCATAAACATTTCATGCGTATCACAACGTTTTATGAATCGACGAGAGGGGGGAAGAAGCTTTTTTCTCTAATAAAAAGCTTATTTTTCACACAGCATTATCGTGTCGCGTTGACGCTGTCGTGCGGCCTGGCCTCCGAAGATGGTCACCGCAAGCCGACGAAGATGCTTGAATTATGCAAGAGCCCGCGCTGAGAGTGCCTTGTTGTGATGATCTTGGGGACGACGGACAAGCGGGTCGAAAGATGGTCATCGTGGAGATTGAAGAATTGAATGGCACTTGCTAGGAATCGTTGCCATTGATCAACGTGAGGAGAGGGAGAGGGAGAGAAAGTGTATGTGTAAGGAGACTTTGTTTGCATTTGTTGGTCTTTCAGTGTTACCTTGTTTGTTGGTGATGAAAATAGAAAAAAATACCGGCTAGTTTGCATTGTTTGCTAATGGATAATGTCGTCGTGGATGTTTACTATGTGATCATCGAAGGATTGCATATTTTTCGATGTGTACTTGGGAGAAAGTTGTTTGCCTTTGGATGGTTGTGATTTACAGAAAATACAACATACTTGGAGTTGTCACTACTTTGGATTAACACCTTCTAAATATGAGTAATTGTATCTTGAAGTTGATTTTCCCAGACTTGAACAAAAAAATCATAAAGCAATTCCCATCCTCTTAACGGCGAAAGCACCCAAATGATGCAACTCAGTACCCTTTATTGGTCATCATCTCTCTAGATTGCCCCGGTCATAAATAAATGAAAACCCTCGCCGGACAGCGTCCCAAAACTGGTCAACGAAATTTACGTAATCGTCGTTACTTTAACCAGGGCGGCGGTGAGAGTCCCTGAAAATCTGTTTCTTCAACAGGCTTGGGACGTATCCAAGAAAGAAGGCCTCTTAAAGAAGTGCCCAAGCCTGACCAAAGAAGTCCCCCAAAGCCGGTGAAACGAAATTTGCATATTCAATGGCATTTCTATCGGAGATTGTCGAAGAAACTCCCGGCTCGCCCACCCTAGGCTGTGAATGCTAATACGGAAGGTGGCCCCTTGAAATGGCATGCCTTTTTGAAATCTTGAAGTGCCACCTGTGTATCCGTACAAAGTCTCGTATCGCACTTGTAATTTTGGTGAAAGATAACTTTTTCAGATTTTCAAGGTTTTCAACTTGACACGCTGTAACTTGTAATAGTTAGGCAAAATTTAAATTTTTCATGATAAATCTCGACTTATTATTGTGACAAGAGAGCACAACGCCGACGCTAGGCTGCCAACCCCAGGAGGGGGAATTTATTCAAACGACCGATAGCAGCATACAAAGCGCGATGGCTAATCTCGGCGCGGCTTTGAAGAACATTTCCTCCGGCCCATCAGTCCAGAAAAGGATGATAATCTACCGTTTTGGGTCATCATCCCAAACTTCCAGCTCCGAAGAAACCACACGTGTGAACGGTTTCCCCACGGGAAGGGGACATGAATTATGCAAAAGTGACCTGGAATTTTCTGGCCAATTTAGTATAAATAGTTGCGGATCCCATTTCGGGGTCGTAAATTTGACCTTTTTCAAAGGGCTCACGTCAAACTGAAGGACGACTTCGGTTCACGGAACCACAGCATCCGTCGTAACTTTCTCCTGTAATTAGTTGTATCGCGGCTACAGTGTTGTACTTGGACCCTGTTATCGGGCGGCGACTTGAGAGAGGTATCTGCAACACATTAAGGTAGGGTTCCGAAGTTGCCAGCTGAGTACTCAGTCTCAGTTTTTGTCCTCAATCCCACTATTCCACCGACCCGAGGCTAATTACTGCAATTGATTTGTCCAATTTGAAGAGCAGTTGGGCTGAAGCGGCTGCTGCGAATCCCAAGAGGATATGCGCCAGAGCTAAAGTACACGCGATCCCCAGCTCATCTGCAAGAGCGGCCGGAAAATCTTAATTAGTGGCGGATGCGGAGGGGAAAAATCAGCCAAGCCGTCGTCGACATGACAAATTGCCACGACACGATTTGCTACCCTCTCAAAGACAAGGGGGACGACATTTGCGGCGGGAAACAAGTTTGTAGCTCAATGTATGAAACGGGGAAGGGACTTTTATTTCCTAATGATGATTCGAGCTGGAAATGACACGGCAAGTGGATGATTGAGATAGTTTAGTTTTGTGGGGTTTGTAGAATATGTGAGTTCATTAAGTGTGCTGCAAATTAATTGAGAAGATTGAATACCATCATCAGGGTTGACATTGGGTCTGGGGGGGTGAGATTGGGTCATACTAATTTCAGCATTTTTGTATGTTCCAATCTCTTTCTCGATTATCCAAAGGTTTATATGGGACTTCGGATAATCGAATCACCAACAAAAAAAAATCGATATTCAAACAAAATAAACTCTTGTTGGACCAGTTTTAAGGGCACTATGTCTTTTGACAGGAGAAAGATAGCACATGTAGCAAATTTTCACCATTTTTAGTTATTGTGTTGGTTTGAAAATTCAATTCAAATGCTCAAAGTGTGAACGTAACCAATCCGGTTCCAAAAAGGCACGAACAAGCTTTGTTCTGGTTTGATCAGATATTTTTTTATAATTTTCCATATAACGACGAGTCAGTCTTATAGATACAAATTTCAAACACTTAAAAAAATACCCTGCAAAATTAGAAACAAAACATCATTATAAAATGAAAATTTTTGTTCTAAATCAGGCCTGCCCAACGTCCGGCCCGCGGGCCGGATCCGGCCCGTAAAGCCATTTCATCCAGTCCGCGACGGCTTTTCAACTCAAGGCTGTTCATGAAATATTCAACTAATAAAATGAGTGTATAAATTAAAAAAACTGTTTTAACTAAAATTAAATCAGAAACATTCTGTCTGTTTTTTTTTTTTTTGCTTTTGCAATAAAATGTTGCTGTTCCAACATTTATTTGAATTTTGTCTTTTGTTTTTCAAAATCTAACATTCTTTATATTTGAAATTAATTCTTATCATTTTTATATTAAATATTAAACTGAAAAATGGCACAGGGAAACTAAATTATCCAATTCGTTGAAATATAGATTTATTGTCAAAAATGTATAAAAAGACACTAAATTTAAACTTCTTTCAGTGTTTACTCTCTTTACTACAAATTGATGCTTTTCTGTTTTGAAGATCATGATTCAAATTTATTTTTTAATAAATGAGTAAGCAAAAAATATTGGAATTTTTGAGAACAGTTGTTAAAAAGCAAATAATTCATACCGAAAAGAAAGATCACTGCAAATATTTTTTTTCATTTATGTACAAAAACATATCAAAATGAGTCAAGAAATCAGGGAACAAAACTTTTTTTTTCATAAATTTCAATAGTTTACTGAAATTTGAGAAGTAACGAATTTAAACTATTCAATGTACATTTTTCAACATTTTTAAAACCATTTTGAAATATTTTGTTATAAATTTGAACAACAACGTACAAAGTGTTTTTTTTTTTTTTGTAAGGTGATTTGAATCCAAATTAAGTTTTAATAAATTTAATCATGCCTCATTGATTTTTGAAATAAATTGTTGTGTTGGAGAAATTAAGCTTTTAAAAAATTTGCAACGACCAATGAATTTTTGATATTTTTTGATAATACACATTTTTTACAGATATTTATTTCCTAAAACCAAGAATCTTATATGCAATACTAGTTTATTGATTTGTTTACTTTAAAAGAACCTTTTCAAAATTATATTATGAAAAATATTGACTTCTTTTTCAACTTTTGTCAAACATTAGTTCCGGGCCCGCCACTCCATTAGAAAAATCAGATCTGGCCCGCAGGGCCAAAAGGTTGGGCACCCCTGTTCTAAATAAAAAAATATCTTTCTGGGTTAATTTAAATTCGAAAAGTACATTGAATTTGCCTTAAAATGACATGTTCTTTATTTAACAGTTGAGTAACTTCACTTCAACTTGGGGAAATGCCTGTCAATAATGGTTCTGAATTCAGGGTCCAGAAATAGTAAATTGAAATGAAAAAATAATCACTTTATGTAAAATGCTTCTACAAACAACACAAAGAAACCCTTTTTTTGATTGAAATATTCTGAATCAAGATTTGAACGTTTTTTTTAAACAAACATGACCGAACATTTACGTTTTATCAAAATTTGCTGCACTCTACATATGCGCCCGTTTATTTCACTTGCTTTGCTACCTACTTCGTGGTCATCGTCGCTTCAAAAATCAATACCTGGCTTCAAGAAGTTCGAAATGACTTTATTGGAATTTTCTGTTGCCTACATTTAAAATTGAGTGCCTTAGACAAAATAAGGTATTCGTACCGAAATTTCTCAAGCGAAACTGGAGAAGCTCAGTTTGATACCGAAAAAGTATTCAGCAAAATATTGAGTTAGCATGATGAATTTCTGTGATCAATCCATGAAACTGATCCACATTTAAGTGCTATGTTGGTTAGTGGGTCTCGTGGCGCAGGGGTAGCGGCTTCGGCTGCCGATCCCGATGATGCTATGAGACGCGGGTTCGATTCCCGCCTTATCCACTGAGCTTCTATCGGATGGTGAAGTAAAACGTCGGTCCCGGTTTCTCCTGTCTCGTCAGAGGCGCTGGAGCAGAAATCCCACGTTAGAGGAAAGCCATGCCCCGGGGGGCGTAGTGCCAATAGTTTCGTTTTTCGTTTCGTTGGTTAGTACAAAACATCATAAAAAGTCCATAATTTAATAATATAAACTTGCAATACAATATATACGCAATTCTGTTGCAATTGCAAATGTATGAAAAGACTATTTATTATAAACAATCAACTATTGAAAAACATGAAAACTCATTAAAATCGACGTATATCATTTCAATACCATACAATTACCCAAATTTGTATGAAAAAACATTTAAAAAGCAAAAAAAATAATTTGGCCGCCTGTTTGTATGGAGATGGCCCATAGTGCACCCTTTGTTCTTTATTTGCCTTCGCTCGGTTTTCTTCAGCCTTCGATTGGAATGGGTCGTCAAACATCAAACGTCAAAAGACTTGGCGCGTTTGTTTTTTTGATGGCGCTTGCTAATTATTTACATGTTTCGGGATTATTTTTCAAGTGAGTGACTAACTAATGTGCAAAAGAACATGTTGACGGTAGTTGGAAGCAATTTTATATCTTAAGCGCTTTGAAATCGTTAGCGCAAGTGAAAAGATATTGATGGCGACTTTCGTTAAGCTCCCATATTGCGTGTGGATGCGTGTGCCACCAAAATGATGAGGAATGGTCTCGCAAAATAGAAATTATGTTCAAAAGCGCATTAAATTTGATCTTTTTGGCCAGTAAATGGCATAAACTTGCGGGCTTACTTGAGGCGTTGCTGTTGCTGGTAAGTTTATAGCCTAAATAGTATTTTTGGAGCTTTAGTCGAGCATCACACTTTCATATGACGAAGATGGGTATTTGATTAGAAAGTGCATATTTCCCCTATTATTAACTGAATAAATGTACATTAGGGAGCCCATAATATGAGACTTTTTCTCAAAACCTCGCTCTACAAGCTGAATATTGTTCCTTGAGCTATTTTAGGACTCTGGCCCAAATATGAGCAAAATCGGTCAACATTTACCCATTATAATCGAAGGTGAAGTTGGTATGGAAAAATTTCTTACGGTTTGGTCTGCACGGTGCGCTACTTCCATCCAAATATTCCCAAAAGTGAGATTCTCATTGGAAATTTAACGCTCTACAACTTTATAGAATATACCAAAGCTGTAATACTCGATCTTGAAAAGTTTTTAGCGATTTAAAAAAAAGGCATTTTTGTATGGAAATCATTTTTTTCACCACCTTTAGGCTCGAGTATCAATAGTTTAATTTTAACAAATTTCGCTTAAATTTTGTACAGATGCTTAAAATAACCCAATATACCGTTTTCCGCTTGTGGAGCTGGGGGTCATTTATTTGGGGCACCCTAATGCACATGGAAAAGAAAATCTGAATGAATATAAGTTTAAAAAAAAGATTATCAAATTTTCAGGCTTCAAATTATTGAAAAACATGTTTTTTCGCATGTTCAAAAATTTAAGGGATCGTACCGCCCTCCGTCACGAGAAATCAAACAACGGCTTCGGATTTGTGATCAGGGACAAAGTTTTAACGCAAATCAAAGAGGGTTCGAGGCAACTTTTCCCGATTTCGTGTGAATTGGTAGAGAATTACCCTTATGAACCTGATTAAATTAAAACTCGAGTTTCCTATAGCCATCATACGCTAACCAAAAAAAAAACACTTGACCTAAGAATTTTGAAAAAAAAAAATAAAATCAAGGTTGAAATTTGATTAATGTTTTTCGTTGTACCAGTTTCGAAAAATGATTGATCTAGGACCCATAAATTTGAAAATATTTGAAAACGAAGTCAAAAACAACTTGGACCGTCAACAGGTTTCACATTGGGTCTGGGGTGCGATTAGATCATAATAAAATAATGCTGAGTCCACACGAATAAAAACTAGATAATTGTCCATCGTTGCATGTTGACAGCGCATCATTTCAGGCCAAAATAATGCTAGTTATTTATTTTCAGATGAAATTACCAACGATAATAATAATGTCATGTTCACAAAGTTGTACTTCACGGTCATCAATCAAGGTTTCAAATAAAAAAAAATGCATTTTAAAATATAGTGAAAAAGACATGCTATGGACAATCCAGTGAGAAGATGCTTGGATTTAAACTTAACTACTCAATCGAACACACCTTGGACCGATCAATTACTCAAACGGCTCACCACACCAACTTGCAGCGCTGTTCAGAGCATCCTCAACGGCAAGGCCGGCCAGCAGAGCTAGCACCAACCGCAGCGCAACATGCCAATATTCGATTTCAGCGATTAACCCGGTTGTGATGAACAGTCTGCTGCAACAACTCTTCGCTCTAACGTACCTGCAAGTGAGAAATTGAAGAAAAAACGAAACCAGATGAGAAATGAGACATGAAGCAAGCAAGCAAGTAAAAATCGAAACTTGGTAATTTATTCCATCCGAAATGTGTTCCCCGACCGTGCTCGCTCTACATCCAATTAGTAACCACACACACCCAAGTCACCTGAGCGCCCATCGGAAAGTGAAAGTGTAATAATAAGATTACTACCGGCCACCCCCCGGCTGTAAAATTATAAGCTCAATATCACCCGCTTCGGACAGGTTCACGCACAAAAAGAACACTGGCCCATGGTAATGGCCAACCTGATCAAGCCCCAGATTATCGAACCCCCCGCCCCCCTTGAGATGACCACACATCCGCTGGAGAAAGACAGGTAGTCTGCTGTGTTATTCAATATCCGCTTCCAATTGCTCACTTAGGAAAATTTCATTCATAAAAAAAAGAGATCAAGATCAATCCACCCAACAGCACAAACTTGGTGGCGATCCAATCAAGGCGATCAAAGCACTTTTCCCACGAAAGTAAATCTCAAACGCTAATTGCGCTCGAGTATCGTCGAGAGATGTTGTTGAGGCTCTAATTCGCCGTGATAAGGATCGTGTTGCTGGGCAATCTGCACAGCGCGTTCGGCGTACATACTTATCGTGGAACGCATCAAGCCATTAGCCCCCGTTGATGATTTCGAGCCGGCGGTGTGTGCGATAACATATCGAAACCTGTGTGGGCTGCTTGCGTGCTTGTTTGTTTGTTTTGATTTGGGCCCCATAAATCGCGGCAGTTGTTGATCTCACCCTGAGGGTTGAGTTAGTTGAGAGGGCTTGTAATGGGGGAGATGTACATTTTATAGTTTACACAATTTCTAAAGTAATTGTTTTTTCGCGTTTCTTCTATAAATAAATGATAGCAGAAGAAAATGAGCTCAATCAGGCCACCGCAAATTTTAGTTCAAGTTTTTGCCCAATTGAAAAATTTCAAAATAATCGGGTTGCCCAAATTTAACTGAAGTTGAAATTTTCACTGTAAAAACCTTAAAAATTTAGAATACATTGTATAATTGTATTATATTTTTAATTAAATAAAGACTGTAACCCTTTTTAAATTTAAGAAAAATATTTTTTTTTTGTTAATTGATATTTGGCATTTTCATGTCATGGTTTTTTTGTCGAGGAGCAAAAACTTTAAATAAAATTTGTATCAGCCTAATTGAAAACCATAAAATAGATTTTTTTAATGATGTATTTTAGTTATATATTATACCAGCTAAACCCGCCAAACTTCGTCTTGTCTTTTTTTCGTTTCTTGACGTTTTTAGCTTGTTTGCTTTTTCAGCTTCCTGTGATCAAAATTTGATTTTACGTAACTTTTCTCATACAATCTGCAGATTTTCTACAATCGGTTCCAGAGTGGCCAAAGTTGGTAATTTTTGGTGTCAGAATAAAAATAATATAAATATTTAAATAACAAGCCATAGTTTCAACATTTGCATGGAAAAAATGTTTAAAAATGCATTTTACACTAGTTCAGTTGTTTTGCAATCATAAGTTTTCAAAAAATGTAAGATTTTACGTAAACACAAATTTAAGCAAAAAAAAACTTTTTGCGATAATAATTTTCAAAAATTCAAAAGATTTATAAATAAACCCAAACAGGCTTAACATTATTCTAACAGTAGGGGAATGCATTTTAAATTGATTTCAGCTGATTGTACTTAAATTTTTATTGAAATTTTGAAGTTTTTAGAAAGAAAATTGTCTCCTGATTTTTCGGGCCAACTTTGAAGGGGGGGAGACAAAAATTTTACAAAAAAATTGTGCCAGCCTGAACCTGTTTTAATTGTATTCAAATTTACTTTGATTATTAATATTTCAAAGACTTCACCACGTTTAAAATCATTCAAAATATTGAATGCAAACCAGAGTTATTTCCCTTAAGGCAAAAAAAAAAAATCAAGCCCACACAGCAAAAAATCAGATGGTAAAATCACATGCAAAAACATGCACATCACCTTCGTCAAAAAAGACACAAAAAAAAGTTGCAACTGACGGGATTCAAACCCAGCATTAACAGTAAGGACTGGCGCCTAAGCCCGCTCGGCCATCAGACCGATGGAGAATTGAAAGGATAAACGCATATATGAGCTTGACATTTCGGTCAAGTCGTATTCCCATACTGATGGGCTACATATTTCAGGGTGCAGTATTACATAGAATTTCATAAAATAATGCATTTTTTTACACCCAGGTCTTTTACACGCAGCCGGATGCCTACTTTATTTGCTGTGCAGTATGTTACGGACATTAAATAAGTCAACATGTCGACGTAATTGCAAAATAGAACGATCACGACGATGTTCAGATTTTTACTAAATTCTAAATATTTCCTAAAATTTAACGTGAGCGCTAAAACGCATAGCTTCACAGTAAAATAATCATGGCCATATTACATCTGGGTACATTTTGTCTGTCAGAAAAATGTGTAATTTTACTTCTGAAAATGTGTAATTTTATCACGTTTCTGGTGTACCTAGTGCCACTTTTTCAGTATAAATTGTGGCAAAATTACATCATTAAAGAGGTAATATTTAACCTATCAAAATTGCGCCTTCCAAATTTTTTTACTGTGTTCTTGTCTTAATTTGAAATTTCTGTGTTTTGGATCTTTTTGAGCAGTGACAGAAAAAAGAAGTAGTTTCAAGACAAAATTGCAAAATAACAGTTTACGCAACAAGTTGCAAAAAGAAGAACTTTTCAGCATCCATATGCTTAAAAGCATAAATTTTCAGCACATGTATCGAAAAGTATTACTTTTCTACTCTGTTATTTATAGAAGAGAAATGTAAGCCGTTTCAATTTGAGAATTACAGGAAAAGTTGTTTCATGAAACATTTCAAAATTCCATTTTTTACAACACCTTGCATAAACTGCTATTAAGGCTTCAATATTGTTCAATAATTAAAAAAAATATCGCAGAGGGTTAATACTCCGTCAACTCACACACAGGTCCGTTTTTTGCTATCTCGTGGCGGAGGGGCGGTACGACCCCTTCTGTTTTTGAACATGCAAAAAACGGGTTGTTTTTCATTAGTTTGCAGCCTGAAACGGAGATGAGATAGACATTTAGTGTCAAAGGGATTTTACTGTAAAATTGGACACCCGATTTGATGGAGTACTCAAAATTCCGAAAAAAAACGTATTTTTCATCGCAAAAATCGCTAAAAAAGTTTTAAAAAAAACTCTGCCATTTTCCGTTACTTAACTGTAATTTTTTTTGGAACATGTCATTTTAAGGGAAATTTAATTACTTTTCGAATCTAAATTATTCCATACAAAAATGCCCCTTTTTTCATTTAGAAAAAAAATCATTTAAAATTTCGAGTTTTTACAACCTGCAAAGAAAGAAAAAATACGAAATTTTAAAATGAAAATTTTTGTTCAAAATGAAAAATGACCCTTCTGGGATAATTTAGATTCGAAATGTACAATAGTATTTTAACGGCAATATTGCAGAGTTTTTAAAACTTATAAATAAAAAAATATGTTTTTTTTTCAGAATTTTGAGTTAAAAAGTCTCTTTGACAGCAAATTTCTATCTCATCACCGTTTCAGGTTGCAAATTATTGAAAAACACCTCTTTTTTCGCATGTTCAAAAATGAAAGGGGTCGTACCGCCCCTCCGTCACGAGGTATCAAGAAACGGACCTCGGATTCGTGATCAGGGACAAAGTTACTCCTTAGGACAAAGTTTCACGCAAATCGAAGAGGGGTCGGGGCAAGTTTTCCCGATTTCGTGTGAGTTGGGTGAGAATTACCCATCTAACAAGTAGAATGAATTTGTTAATGTAAGCTTTCATTTGTTTTTTTAAAGGATATTTGAAGAAACTTTTTTCGATAAAAACTTTATTGCTTGAGTGAGATTTAAGATCTACATTTCCAATGTAATCAATTCAAAATCAACTTTCAATGTATTGTTACTGGCCAAATTCCACACATTCAACTGACTCCATTGAACCTCGCAAAAACCGTCGAGGTCTAGCATGACCAGAGGCTTAGCGGGCAATTTTCGTTCGGACGATACAGACATGGTACCTGCCAGCCTGTAGTGATCGGCTTAATTTTTGAATACCCTCACGTGACCATCAACCACACCTGGACAACCGTTTAAGACGCTTTCGGCGTTTTTAGGGTGGTTCACGCTTGCTTGAAAATTAATAAAAAAAAACTTTTAATTTCTGATGTTCTATCGTGTACCTAGATTATCCGTATGTTACAAACTGGGACCACCCTAGTACCTCCCTCCAAGTAAAGCAGTCTAGTTGTTCTTCGTAGAAATCACCGCTAGTCACCAAAAAGTAAAAATAAAAAAGGCAAATCGATGACCTCGGCATAACTCGACTGAGCGGTGCAGTCCGAGTCCCGCCAAGTCTGTGTCCCTGGAGCCCGGCTGCGTTTGTCCGCAAACAGTGCCAATTTTCGTACCGTTTTGTACTTATTACCACCGATGACGACGGCGGAGCACCTCATATTAGCCGTTTATGGCGTTGACTTTCAAAGAACGGCGCGCTGGCTCACCCAGGGGTGAGTGCATTAGCCCCGCAGGTCGATTGGCGGTGAGTTTGGAGATCGAGCGGTCACTGCACGTTAAAGATTTGAACTCTAATGGGAGCTGGAGGTCACACCTCCGTAATGGGGTGTACCTCCTTAGGATGTTTAGACTCTGTTTGTAACTATACATTTTTTACGGTGATTTTTACCACAACCCTCAAGCCAAGTCAATCGATGAAGATTAAACAATAAATTTGTTTGAAAATTTATCTATCCAGCTCTTAAATACCTTGGAACCCACTGCTGTAGGGCACCCTCTCATCAGGGTCAATCCTGATCGTGCTGCGAAAGGAGTTGCCACGGAGAGTTCCAGCTACGATGCTGATGGCCGCCAACTACACTATACGCCATGGACCGTTATTACTGGCTTAAAAACTGGCCGTGACCTGCTTCGGGGTGCAGCCAGCCACACCGCGGAGTTGCTGAAGGGGAGTAGCAAAAAACTCGACCATAACATATGCAGAGATTTTTTGTGTGTGTGAGGATCTTGCAGAGTTCGGCGATGCCAATTGGTATGTGGAATTCAAAGTAAGTAGAGGTTATATAACGTGTTTACTTTGCATTGCGAAAAGCCTTTGGATTTTATTTAATCATTTTAAAAAATATATGAATCAAAGATTATGATTAAGAAAATCCACAATCAAGGTTGTCATGAAAATCATCAAAATCTTTTTTTTGCAGCATAACCAAAGCAAAACTCTAGAACCAATTTCGTTAACCAGAGCAAACATCATCAAAATAATCCGTTTGAAATCGATCCCCTTTAGCCCCCACAGTTGCAGTCAAAGTCTGTTTCTTCAAAGACAGTCTCTGCAATCGATCCAGCACGTGTCCCTCTCCCAGAGTGAGTGCTCCCGGAAAATCAAATTTCACGAAAACCTTATTGCACGAACCCTTGAAGCAATTTTCCACTTTGCGCTCCGAAATCCCAGTAGGAAACGGCAGGGCTTCAGTATACGGAGGCAGCAGCAGTTCTACGCAGTATCGTTGTAGATCCCCGAAAATAAATGTCTTCAAGCATCATTAAGTTTGGTGTCTCCCAGGAGCTTTCGGGGAGATGAAGAGGCGTTTAGGTTGGGACCAGAATCGAAAATATATGATAAACATTCAGAGAAACACAGTAAGGAATTTTTTTCAAGCATTCTTAGAATTTCTCTAAATTTTCTCCTGTTATATTTTTAAACAAATTTCATGCTCTTGTCGAATCTCAGTTTTCCAAAGTCCTAAATTTTAGCCATCCCGAAAGGAAAACACTCCCAACCCATGTTGTTCTTAGCAGAAATGTAACATTTTATCGGTGACAGTTGCTCCCAATGGTCTGGTCGCCATGCTCTGTCCCGGTCGATGTCAAGGATGAACGCAACCCAAGACAGGCACAAACTTGCAAGTTATCTTATATTGGTCGGGGGGATGAAGGGGCGTTTAGGTTGGGGCCAGAATCGAAAATATATGTTAAACATTCAGGGAAACACAGTAGGGAAATTTTTCGAAGCATTATTTTAATTTCTCTAAATTTTCTCCTGTTATATTTTTAACAAATTTCATGCTCTTGTCGAATCTCAGTTTTCCAAAGTCCTAAATTTTAGCCATCCCGAAAGGAAAACACTCCCAACCCATGTTGTTCTTAGCAGAAATGTAACATTTTATCGGTGACAGTTGCTCCCAATGGTCTGGTCGCCATGCTCTGTCCCGGTCGATGTCAAGGATGAACGCAACCCAAGACAGGCACAAACTTGCAAGTTATCTTATATTGGTCCCTAACGTGGCATCTTTCCTTGTTGACAACGCTGCACAGTAAAAAAAAATCATTTGAAATTAAAAAAACCTCTTTTGAAAAAACTACTTTTGATAAAAACAAATGATAATTTTGATAAAAAATAAACTTAAACATTTTTCATAGTGCAGTGGTGGAGAGAACCCACTGTGTGCAGTATGCATTGATTTGTACGTTTGCCGAAAAATGTGTCCTTTCCTTCGTTTTGGGGCTGGCCACGTGTGATGCATGACAGTATACACTCTGTACGCAGAGACACCACCAACAAACGCCAAGCCAGATGTTTTTGGTTAGTTGGCTTTTCTCCGGAGATGCACGGAGGGAAAACATGAAGTGGGGTGTTTGCTTTTTTTTTGCTCCGGGAATAAGTACAACATACTATTACTGTCGGGTCGTAAATAAACCTTTGAAAAAAAAAAGACTGGGAAAATGTGTACGAAGTGGGGAAAAGTGGCTTGCGACAAGGCACAAGCGTTGGCCAAAAAGTGAAAAATTGCTCCCCTCCGTAAGAGGGCTGCTGCATTATGCTATCAGTGGAGTCTTTGGAAAAAATAAGAACAACTATCAGTGCACTCAAGCAACCAATTAAGTTGGTTTTTGTGACATAACACAGTGTCTACTTGGAACTTTTTTTAACACAATTCAGGACCAATTTATGTTTATTTTGCAGTAATTCAATGCCAAATCATTGAATAATCGCATTTTTAACATCAAAACTCTATAAAGACAACACGATGAATCCTGGAAAATGCTCCATTTAAGCATTTTTGTTTCACAATAAAAAAAACAAATCATGGCTTTTTCATTCATCATAGTCCAAGTTTTTAGTGACGACTTCAAATAATTATGATAATAGGTAGAATGAAAAATTTAATAGAAGTTTATGCAACAAGTTGCAAAACACGAGCACGAGTCGTACGACGAGTGATGAAAAATCAAGTTTTGCAACGAGTTCCATACAACGTTTTTTGCAATTCCGAAAAACATGCTTTGACCAGAATTATAGGACAAATGTCCATGCATTGAGTCAAAGAATCGTTTAAATCAAAAAAATGTTGAAAAGTATAACTTTTCCAAACATGTGCTGAAAAGTTCAACTTTTCAGCATTCATTTCAGCGCTGAAAAGAAGAACTTTTCAGCATTCGTTTTGAAAAGAGTTACTATTCGATTCTGTTATTTTTGGTACAGGAAAATAGTCTGTTTCGTCGCTCAAGAATGACAGGAAAAGTAAAAAGTTTCACGACGGAATTGCAAAAAAAATATTTAAAGAGAATTTAATGTTACAAAGCTATGTTGTTCATAGAATACAAAAAGCAAAAGGAAGAAAATTTAAAATTTGAAAGGAAGAAAAAAAAATGATATGAAGTACATCCCTATGAGTTTGAACTCTTGAACTTAAAATGGACTTAGAATAAGTGTAAAAACGGCCGAAATTGTAATTTTAGATATTTTTTCAAAATTCATTCTGAACATTCCTAATTTAGAAATTTTACAAATCAAAAACATTTCCTAAATTGGCCAGTAATTTGATGTTTTAACTCAATGAATGTCTTGAGACACATACAGTTTATTTTTTGGAAAATTTTAAACACATTTCACAGGGTATTCCTTAGACCGATTCTTGGTTGACCATAAAGTCGCTACAAAAGACCGGGTTTGAGTTTTCAAGCTAAAGAACTTTTTGAAGAATTTTTCTCAGAGTCATCTGAAAAGCCAGTGTTCTTAATTGACATTATCTCCTAAATACCTAAATAATGTTTATTGATACAATGTTAAAAATAAAACTGTTGTAAATTTTTCTGTTCAGTCAAATATTTTTTTTACGAAAGTTGTGATTATCAAAGCTTTTTATAAATGTGAGGCTTGTTTGAAATAAATAAAATAATGTTTTTTCATAAGAAGAGAAAATTTCACTAGATTTCATTTATTTACATTGGAAATAGAACCTTTATCGGTAGAGACATCGTCGATGGAAAAACCAAAGCATTTGGTGAAACTAGGAAATACCAATTTTTCTTGGAATAATTCAAAAAATTGTTTTATCTCAGCAACCAGTTGCCTAATCTTCAAAGTTAAAAACAAATGAAAATGGAAATTGTAGAAAAAAAATCTCTCCAAAAAGCCTAAAACTTGGAAACAATGTACTTTATCAAAAAAAAATATTTTCAACTGTGAATTTGATTTTACATCATAAATGTGTCCTTAAATAAATTTAATTTAATAATATTTTCAAAATTTTCCTTAACCATGATTGTTAAAATAAAAAATATATAAAAAAGATCAGATTTTTTTTCGTACCGATTGTTTTTCTAAACAGTTTTAGTCATAAAATTTAATTTTAAATGTATCCTTAAATTTATTTAATTTAATCAAGTTTCATCATATTCCAAACCCATGATTATTTAAAAAAAAAGTCGTAAATCTGATTTTATGTGATCCTTTTTCCCCTGAACAGTTGAAATTGAGTAATTCTATACGAAATCGGTATTTTTTCTTCAATTTTAATTTCTGTATTTTTTAATACGGCTGAAACTTTTTTGGTGCCTTCGGTATGCCCAAAGAAGCCATTTTGCATCATTAGTTTGTCCATATAATTTTCCATACAAATTTGGCTGCTGTCCATACAAAAATGATGTATGAAAATTCAAAAATCTTTATCTTTCGAAGGAATTTTTTGATCAATTTGGTGTCTTCGGCAAAGTTGTAGGTATGGGTACGGACCACACTGAAAAAAATGTTACACGGTAAAAAAAATTGGGGATTTTTTATTTAACTTTTTGTCACTAAAACTTGATTTTCAAAAAAACACAATTTTTATTTTTTTTCATTTTTTGATATCTTTTAGAAGACATAAAATGCCAACTTTTCAAAAGATTTCAGGTTGTGCAAAAAATCTTTGGCCGAGTTTTGAATTTTTGAATCAATACTGATTTTTTCAGAAAATCGAAGTATTGGTCGCAAAAATTTTCAAAAATTTTAAACCAAGACAAACATTTTAAAAGGACGTAATATTGAATGTTTGGCCCTTTTAAAATGTTAGTCTTGACTTAAAAATTCAAAATATTTTTTTCGAAAAGATCAGAAAATTTCACAAATGTTTCATATTTTAACATTTTAAATCGGACCATTAGTTGCTGAGATTTCGACATTAGAAAATGGCGGGTTTTTTGGGTGAGACTAAGAAAACATCAATTCTCCTGTTTTTAAACCTTTGCATGGCAATATCTCAGCAACTAAGGGACATATCAACAAAGTTCAAAAAAGCAAAATATAGAGAATTTTCTCAGCACTTCAAAAATATTTTTTTCAAATGTGGGCAAACATGTGCACTCATTTAAAAAAAACTAAAAACTGCGACTATTTTCTAAAAAGTCACCTAAAAATGGCTATAACTTGAAAACGGTGCAATTTATCAAAATTTCCCTCATGTACTTTTTGATTGCAAATTTGATTTTACATCGAAAAATGAAGTTGAAAAATGTTTGCGACCAATATTTCGATTTTTTGAACAAATCCGTATTGATTCAAAAATTCATAACTCGGCCAAAGATTTTTTGCACAACCTGGGAATTTCTGAAAAATTGGCATTTTATGTCCTCTAAAACATATCAAAAAATGAAAAAAAAAATAAATAAAGTGTTTTTTTGTAAATCATGTTTTAGTGACAAAAAGTTGAATTAAAAATCACCAAAAAAATGTTACCGTGTAACATTTTTTTCAGTGTAGTCCGTACCCATACCGACAACTTTGCCGAAGACACCAAATCGATCAAAAAATTCCTTCGAAAGATTCAGGTTTTTGAATTTTCATACATCATTTTTGTATGGACAGCTGCCAAATTTGTATGGAAAATTATACGGACAAACTAATGATGCAAAATGGCTTCTTTGGGCATACCGAAGGCACCAAAAAAGTTTCAGCCGTATTAAAAAATACAAAAAAATCGAATGACCGAAATCTGAGAGAACTGCTCAATTATAACCGACAACTTTGCCGAAGGTACCAAATCGATCAAGTTTTTTACAATTTATTTTGTCATTCTCTATCAATACACACAATTGCTGGCCCGACCCGATATTCGATTTTCGTGAAATCTCGTGATGGTGGGGCAATTGCAGCTCGAAACCATAATGAGTTGGAAATTTGGTATTAAAGATACTTTTATATAAAATAGGACGCCCTTTTTAGCGCAGTTCTTAAAATATAATAACACATCTTATTGAAATTAGGTATAACCGAATCAGCAATTGACTCTTTTTCACATTAGGAACAATTTTTTTCTTTTTTCAAAATTTCGTTAGCACCTAGTCGACAGGTTGAATCAGCTGAATGAAACTACCAACATGTGTAAATAAAACAAAAACTATTTTTTTTCTTTTTTCGTGAGAGTTGATAGTAAACGACCCATTCAAAAAATAAATTAAAAACGTATGAAGACGTATGATTGTCTGAAAAAAAAACTACTGACGTAAAATGGCTTCTTTTGACATGGAAAATGCATCATCCAGATCCAGAAATTCTAAATTAAAATTCTAGATTACAACTTATTTGAATTTTGAGTGTCAGATACAAATAACAAAACTTATTAAGTTTAACCCACACGTAATATTTTTGCGTGTTCTAACCAATTTTCCTCCGTGCAACCGAGGCCTCTTCCAAATAAAACGCAAACTAATGGATTGTACTTTTACGGTTCATCCTCCCCCACAAAAGGACACAAAGTTCGTCCCAGCCCAAAAACGACATCCTATCGTCCTTCTGTTAAGTCATGTGTGCAAGTTCCAACCCGACAAAGGACCATCAGTCTATTTGCGTTATCTGCCACAGCCTCCCCACCCGGAATCTATTTCCAGGAGTGCCTCCGGACTACGGGGTCGTTTACATTGATTGAGTCTCCCCCGATCGGTTGGCCCAGATAGGTGGCAGATTCCGGGGCAGATGCCCTCCGAGGACGAATAAATGTTAGTGTTATGATTGTGGGTGTGTGTATGTGTGGGTGACTTGGGGTTGGCCTGGAAATCAAGTTTTGAAAAAGGAGAAGACAGAATCTTTAAGTCATTGGATAAAAGGATGGCCCCTGAATGGATTGGGCTAGAAAGGCATAATTGGCAAGTAAATAGAAATGATGTTGAGCTAGTTGCGTTTTCTGGAGGGGGAAGTTCTACGAGACTTTATCTTCGATGGATGGCCTGGGTAAGACAGATAACAAGATATAATCTCTAGTAACGAACTCAACATTTTCAGTAATGACCTTTAATTTATCTTTCTTTTTCAATCCAAACTAAGCAACTTATTTTCAAGTTAGTGAGAATTTCGTTGATAACGTTTTCAGCAGTTAAACTAATAATGTTAAATCATCATAAAATTAAGTACACCTTTGCCTAAGCCTCGTAAATAGTCCCTTTCGTGAGCTTAGTTTCCCACCAAGATGCATTTGAATATTAAGTTAATCAACGACAGAAACTTTCCTTTCCAAACGGCCATCGATGGCCCAACTGTGATCGCGAATGGTTCACCAGAGTCTGCGGCGGGGGTCACTCGAATCTTCCAAAAGCTTGTCTTTATGCAAATTCGAATGTCGGCGCTTTCTTTTCCCCCTCCCCACCCTCAAAATTTCCCTTCAGGACTTTTTGTGGGGGGGGGGGGGGTAATTTATGCTACGTCGCCAAGATGGCCAAGAAATGACCAAAGGAAGATGTATCGAACCTCTGAAGCTCTGGTCAAGTGGTGAAATATTCAAATGACGACGCGGCCGCACTTTCAAGCTGCGGTCACGATGCGCCAATTATGAAAAGAAGAGGGCATGATTATTTAATGAACTGCAGCAGCCAGCCAGTGAAAACATGTGTTTCCTGCTCGGGGTGTGCACGTGGAAACGTGGGAAGCGTCCCGAAGGGTTTGGAAGAAGACGCTCGTTACGTCATTATTAGTTGGTGGGAAATTGATGATTGATTGATCTTGCGGAAGCTTTAACGGTTTCAAGTCTCTTAGACTCTCTAAGAGAAATTTGAGTTATTCTCGACCATAATATGTTATATTGTCGCTCTAAAATTCCCATTTCAGAAATACTACTCTATGAACTTGTATTCTACTGACAAGGTAGTCTCCATTAAGTACCCAATGCTATGAAAACGGTCATCGTTGTTGTTGTGAAAGTGAATTTCGTGTTTGATTGATTATAGCTCAAGCTGTTATGGCTTGAGGAGGATGTACCTTCAAGTTCAAACACTGTGAAGAAGCTTGTTTGCCACCCCAACGAATTGATTGGACCTACCCGTCGTTTTGTTCACACAACCGTCTCTGCAGACACCTCACGGATCTCGGCGACAAGTGCCCGACCTCCCACGTGATCTTGACGCAGGGCGAGCGCAACATTCCGACAACAAACCAAAGCCGAGCTCATCCTAATGACATCATCGATAATAATCCGTACCGCTAATGAAGCCTATGGCAACAGCAGCCCTTCGGCGTCCAGTCGACCGCAACGCATCGTCCGGAGTTCGATCGATCACTGGACGGCACACCGCAGTAGCAAACGGTTTCACCGGGGCCAATTAACGGCATGCCACTAATTTCCACTCCAGAAAACTAACGATTTTCTCACCTGTTTCGAAACTAATTAGAAAGCCATACCGCTCGGCCGCTCAAACCGTGTGACAGGTTCGGAATCTGCGTCCGGGTGCAGAGGGCCAACTTCCGAAAAGTTGCAGTTGCGTGGTCCGGGCGGCCTTCAACGGCTGGCACCACTTTGCATCTCATTAATCATGCGTAGGCTTAGTGATTTTTCACGCTCGAAAATTGCAAATTTCACGGGGACCTCAATTTCAAAACACCAAATTTCACGCAAATTTCGCGGAACGTGAAAAATGTTCAAATAACTCTGAAAATCTTATGTTTAAATCACAGAAACTGCTTTTTATGCTTCATTATATATTATTTAAATAAACTAAAAACAATTTCAATAATTTTGAACCTGACACAAAAAAAACATCTCCTAATTTTCCAAAAAGATTCCACCTGGTTTATGGGTGGGCTCTATATAATATATATTTTGAAACAAAGTGTAGGGCATGCGTGTTCTCATTTATTGAACTGTTTTTTTTAACATTCGACTAATATACCTAAAAAGTTTTCGCTGAATTGCTTCATTTTATTGAATTTTATATCAAAGCAAGATTTAACAATCTTGTCCAGCCAAAATGGGTTGAATAATTTGTATTTAAAAAACAAATTAAAAAAAAATAAAAGGTTTTCATCACTCTATTCCAAATTTAAATTTTAAAAAATTAAGCAAAATTTATACATTTGTAACGAAATCAAAATTTTTATTCAAAATGAAAACAAAAAAAAGGTAGTATTGTTTAACTTTCACGGGAATCATCCGCCCAAATAATCAAATATCGTTAAAATAAAACAGGTCTCAGAAAAATCTTATTTTTTTAAGTTGATTTCAAAAATAAAAAATACCCTTCATTTTAATTTGAATAAAACAGCCTGATTCTTTTATTTTCTTATGAAACTATGCCTTTAAAATAAAACAGCAGTTAAATTTTTATTACAGCAAATGAAAATATTACTAAACATAGTTAGTTTCTAAAAAAACTGAAAAATTTGAGCTATTCTTCAAATGGTTCATATCAAGCTTTTCAATTGTTTCGTTTTCGTTTTCGTTTCGTTTTACGGAGCAAGGTGGGGGACGCGGCCTCAAGTCAGTCCAAGTCCGGTTTCTTGTGGAATAAAGGGTAGTGGCCGAACTAGTATTGCATACCAAATGAACACCACCGGAAGATATAGGGGATCGGAAGGGGGGAGGTGAAAGAAAATTAGTGTTGATGTGAGTAGTAAGAACTTGGATGATTTGAGCAGTTACGGTAATCTAAGTTTAACACTGAATAAAGAAAATCTGAAATTGTGATTCAAAGTAAGAAGGCCCGGAATAAATTAAATTATTAGTTAATTAAATAAGAAAATGTAACTAATCGGAGATCTATACAAAAGAAACCTATGATGTATTCCAAATTTAAAGGAAATAAAAAATACTAGAGAAAAAAAGATGAAAACTAACTGCCGACCTGTCACGTCCGTCAATAGTCTTGTCGTACATTACAACTAGAAACAGATCTGCCAATGAAATGTTACACTTCGTTCAAATCAACTAATCATTTAAGTCCAATTATTCATCTACGGAAAACTATCTAACTTTAATCAACAACCTAAACTAAACTGTCTGAAAGTAAATTTGATCTCAAATCCCCGAATGTTTTATTATAACGCCAAATAAGGTAAAGGATCTTGTTTTTAAACCAGTCTTGCCGCTTCCAAAAACCAATAAACATAAATGAACAGTTCATAAGTTGAACACTAGTAATAAAGACGACTATTTCATGCCATTCATTTCATTAGGGCATAGAGCTTTGCAAACAAGAGTGCATCTCTAATATACCTTATGTAAACTGTCATTTGAGTGAAGGAGACACACTCCTGTTCACAAAACCCATGCGCCCTTTTGAAATGTTAGGCTCCATTTGATCGTCAAGGCTCCAGTAGACCCTCGATTCGCAACAATGGTCGATACAACCATAATCCGAAAACCGTTAGTTCAACAGATTAACGAATTTTGTCCGATATCATCGCACTATTGATTGACCGAGACTCTATGGAAATTTTGACATATCAAAATGCTACGTAATATTTTTTTTTTTTTTAAATAAATTTCAAAATCTATTCTATCCTACAATGCCTAGAAGAGGCCTCTGTTTCTGTTGTGAGTAAGCGCTGGTTTCAGAGTTCATTTTTCAATTTAAAAGGGGTGGGAGACGACTAATTTGCTTCATGAACTCCTACTCGGCCTTGGGACCACCTCTTAAGACACTGATGGCTCCTAGCTAGGAATTAAACCTAGACACAGCGTCGAGGCCCGCTTCGCATGGCAAAAATGTTGGCTGGGGGGAAGTGATATTATCACGAAATTTTATTTTAAAGCCAACATTGCTAACGGCGTCGAGGTCCTTACTCATGCCCAAGGGGTTCATATCAAGCTTTTCAATTGTAAACTAAAAAAAATTACTTAAGTAGTCTGTATGGATGAAATATTTATTATGTCGTTATTTTGAAAAAAAAAATATTTGCGAAAATTGATAAATTTCACGAATTCACGCCGTCCACGAAATTGTCAAAAATCACAAACCCTACACCCAAAGTTAAAGAACGAGAGGATAGTCCTCACAACAAAAAAACGTGAGGAAAGCGCTATTTTGCGTGAGTATAGTCCTCTCGCGTGTTCATTCGTTCATTGGAACAGTTCATCCTACTGAGTGGCTTATATGGACAAATGACCGCCACTTAGTCACCGAACCATGGTGGCCTATACGGCAAAGGCACGGTTCAATATGCCGAAGGTCTTGGGCTCGAGTCTCGGTAACGGTACTTTTTTTTTGATAGATGAACTTTTTTTGAAGATGAACCCATGAGTAAAGTACTCTCGGTATTTTCGGGATTTATCCTCTCAGTCCGCACACAGTACCATTTTACTACCGAATCGTGCTCTTTATCCTCTCGTATGCCGATGTCCAGTTCTGGGTGTATGTTTGTAATTAAACAAGGGTATTCACTCGCTTAATTCGACAGCATTTCATAAGATTAATTTTACTCTTATTTGAGTTTGATAAATCATTTTGAGAAAAATCGTTACATTTTCACAGAAACATAAAATTTCACGGGATTTCACGGAAAAAGCCAAATTTCATGGATTTCACGCTGTCCGCGAAATCGTGAAATTTCACTAACCCTAATCATGCGTAACAGATGGAAGGCTTGGATAGCTGGCTGGCTGGCTGGCAATCCAGCCCAACCCGACTTTGCGAACGAGCAGAGAGTCGATGACTTTGGTGCGGTTTTGGCCAGCGATGCGTGGCGACGACAAAGTCGAAAGGTGTCGACGATGGATGGCTTCGGCTGGTGCCGGTTTTTCGAAGCTGGCAGGTGTATGCATGGTTTGGTTTGAAATCGTGGTTGAGGTTGGTGTAGGAAGGTACTTGGAAGGGCTTTGACTTTGGGGCTGGGAAAATTTTGCAAGGCAGGTTATTTTTGTGAAAACTGTGTTTTGATAAATTGTAAATAAACTGTTAAAAAATCAAAATAAATATTTTCTAAGATTCTAACGTGGATTTTATAGAAAAACCAGATGTCCAAGTATCAATAGATCGGACATTTTACACCCTTTCTGATGGAACATAGGAGGGATTGACTTAAAAATATAAAATAAAAGTGAAAAACAGGTTTCTAATTACAAAACGTGGATAGACAATAGGACACGCCAATAATATCACATATCTAACCCATTCTACGTTATGAAATCTGCCTGGATCGATTGCTTCATTTGGACCGTTTATGGATAAACCTTGAAGGAAAAATAATCCGAATGTCAAACATAACGAGGACACAAACACACCATAAAATGGCGGAAAAATCTAGTTTGCAGACATTTCAATAGGCTACTCTATATTTTTGCACTCAATCGACCGCCCCCTGCTTCCCCCACAATATCGAAGGAGAGAAAAAGCCTTACACAATTTCCACCCAAAGCCTCCTTCGGACCGCCACCCTCAACCAACAAAAAAACTCTGCGTAAAAAGTAAAAACGTAAAAAAAAACGTTTTTTTGGTAAATTTGACCATGTCAAACATAACTTTTTTATTATTACATTTCGATACTTTAAGAGATCTAAATTTTTAGCTTTTGCATAATTCATATTTTTAAACTGCGTAAATTTAAAAAAAATGGCAATGCGCGGGGTTCACTTCCAACTGTATCATTTTGGGAACAATTGAGTGAGCACGAGGCGATGGTGACCAGTCAGTCTCCAAATTGATATCGCTCTGTTTGTATTTCGCAATCAAAAACAACCCCGAAGAATGCCTAACATTTCAAAAGGACGTAATAAATAAATAAAATTTAAAAGATTGACAATTTTTTTCCCTGAAATTTTTGTAATGAAAATTTGATTTTTTCCACAAGATCACTTTTTTCAAAAATTTATATTTTGGCGGAAATTTTTTTTACCATACTTTTCAATGGTTCAAAAAATCTCGCACATAAAAAATACGTGTTTTGGGAGATTGGTTTTTTTGCACAGGAAACGTTAATTAACAAATCGGCAAAATTTTGTACCGATGTATTGACGAAAATTTTTTTTTTCGCGAAAAAAAACTTTTTGTGGATCTGTACATTGGTATTTTTTTAAAATTCAAAATGTCTTCAGAGTAGTTCAAACATGCTAGATATGATTATAAACGCAGGAAAATGCATTTTAACTAGTTTAAGGTTAGGCCGATGCAAATATTTAAAAAAGTTTTTGTCCCTCGGCCCTGGCCGAGGTCAAGGGGGGGGGGGGCAAAAAAATAAAAAAATATAAAAAATTAAATAACAAGCCATCGTCTTCACATTTAAATGAAAAAAGTGTTTTAAAATGCATTTTATACTAGTTCAGTTGTTTTGCAATCATTAGTTTTCAAAAATCTAAGATCTGACAAAAACAAAAATTGTATCGAAAAAAAAAGATTTTGCATGGAAGATTTTCAAAAAATCTTAAGATTTTTTAATAAACCCAAACATGCTAAAAATGATTTTAAACGCAGAAGAATGTATTTTAATTTGATTTCAGCTGGTTGCACTTGAATTTTCATTGAAATTTAGAAGTTTATTGTAAAATATTTTTTTTTGCCCCCTGATTTTTCGGGCCAATTTTGAAGGGGGGGGGGGGGGTGACAAAAACTTTTAAAAATATTTGTACCAGCCTTAATGGAACTTTAGTTTTCATTAAAATTTTGAAGTTTTTCGAAAAAAAATTTTTTTTTGCTCCCTGATTATTCAGGCCGACATTTGAAGGGGGGGCGACATAAACTTTGAAAAATATTTTCAACGGCCTTATTCTTTAAAAAAAACTAATATTAGAATCAGGAAGCAAGAAAATGTGCAAAGAAGATTTAATAGCATAGCTTAGCATAGCATTGGTGTCTACCCGTAGCTGCTACTTCGTTATTGACCAGGACCCCCAAACATTGCTCCGTGGACCACAGATGAAAAGTAGGAACCAATCATCACCCCTTCGCAATTTTCAAAGGCCCCTATCGGTCAATTAATGGCTTGATTACTTTTAAAAATCGTACAACTTTATAAAAATATTTAAATTTTCTAAATTTGCTGTCTTTAAACTCCTTCAAAATAAAAAAAATCAGTTGAATTAATTTTTTTGTTGTTGAAAAGTTTTTTTTTAAATCAAATTTTGAATCAGTGAGTCAAATCCATGCTTCTCAACCATAAAAATGCTTTTAAATTTGTCTCTGTTACCATTTCAAGGGGATATGTTTAAAAATAACGTTGATTCATAAAGGAAACAAATAAAATCATGCAGAAATTAGGTTTTTTATGGCAAATAACTTGTTCTAGACCGTAATTTTATCAACAAAACTCATTTAAACGATTTTTAGGCAAATTTTGACTTTTTATCAATTTTACCTAAAATTTATATGTATATTGCTAAAAAGCTTATAAACCAAATTAAGTAAATTTACACAATGACTTTTTTACTTCTTAAAAACCTATCAGCACCCCTTGGTGATTGTGTAAAATTTGAACACTTTAAATCTGATTTTAACAAAAAATACTTTGCACAAAGTCACCCCAAAATGCTAAATACAATTTTCAACGTCACTATTTTTCAAATACTATTGAAAAACATTTTTTTCCAACAAAATAGTGCATGGACCTTGTGTGGCCTACCCAGTACAGGTTTTACAAAATAATAATCTTGAGACAAACCTTACCAGTTGGAAAAAAACTGAATGAAATCCAATCATTGTTAACCTGTTCTACAATAAATATTTTCTAAAATACACTTGAAATAAACCTGTTTTTTTTTTCTTATTAGTTCAATATTCCCAGTAGATTTAAATGAATAAATTAAGTTTCAAAATATTGGGATCAAAAAGTAAGGAAAATGTATATTTCCGCTTTCAGGAATTCCCGGGCTATTAACAAATTTCCCGGGAAACGGGAAATATTATTTTTCCCGGGACGGGAAATTGGACGCTCTAATTTTATATTAAGATATCATAACAGAGGTTTTCTTTGCAATCGACAAAAGCATTTTTATAAAAAAAAAACTTTGCCTGTTAATATTTTCAGCGAGTATGGTAGACTACTTTGTACTTATGTTGGTATGTCCTGAGTCATCCATTTACCATTTCACCCAATCAGCGTTCACTAGTGGCTTTGACCAAACATCATCTATACTTAAATTTATGTTATTATTTCATCCCAAAAAAAGTGAAATTCCACGTAACCAACATTCAAGACCTACATCACAGCGTGCACACACACGAAAACAAAAAAAAACTGTTACGCAGTATTCGATGGCTTGCGGAACAAAATAATATTATTGAAACTATCGGAACATAAATCTGGCCAAGCCATTAATCATTGGCCGCGGCCAACCGACGTCGTTTGGTCTATGCGGCATTTTTTCCCTCTCGTAGAGACCAGCTTCGCCCAGCCGGGGAGCAACAAGTTGATCCCGGGGTTTGGTACCCGGAAGATAACAAGAGTTGAACCCCAACAACAACAGCACACACAAAAAACGCAATTTTGGAATTGCCTAAAGACAGTTGGTGCCGGGTTGTTGGTATACGCACAAATATGGTCTTGCAGGAACGAATTTTAACGTCTTTGATGTTGGAATTTTTCGGGGAGGGGTGCAGCCGATCGATCGCCGGGAGCTATTGGTTGGATAATCGAAAGTTTTGAGACTTGCGGTATCGAGAGTTGAGACGTAAATCACATTTGGACATTTGGTTAATGAATTAACAAAGTTTCTTAAAGTTACATTTGTAATCATTCCTGCAGGATCCACCGACGAGCCTCCAGAGCTACGTTGTTGAGGGAATGTAGCAAATTTGGATGAAATTTCGCCAAATGCCAAATACATTCCCGTCCCAGAAGTCGTGTCGAAAATTGATTCATCAACTAATTTTATTGAGTTTGCTCGCCTCCAGTGGAGGTGAAATTCCCCCTCATAATGAACATAACATTTGCTAGATTATTACACCATCGTTGGTTTTCCCTGCGCCCTTCCCCTGTCGATTCCTCGCGTCTAAGCGCGTGAAAACCCCCCCTCATAATCTCCAACACGTTACTGGCCTCGGAAATGAGCAAAATCCTCAATTTTCGCCACCATAAGCAAGTTATGACCCTGCCTGCACAGCTCTCCTCCGCAGCACATTTTCCGAACATTTTCACCTTAATTTGCCTGTATCTATGGCCACCACTACCCCCTCCGGGAATGGCCAAAACGTGCAATTTCCTTCTTCGCAAATATCCTACCCCGCCACCCACGCACCGAAGCTGGCAGCAGATTGTTAGTAAGTCTATACCTTAATATTATCCTTCCATCACAGGACACAGGACCGGGAAAATGTCGTGTTCTATTTCATTTAATGGTTCCTCACTTTCCTGGCCTCCGGGGCGAGAAAAGGAAAGCCATTCTAGCCGGAAAATGTCGCAGCTTTTTTTCGCCCCAGGAGGGAAGAAATCTCCCCCATTAACGCCAACCTCCCTGGGAGGATACCAACTTTTTTGGGAAAATAAGCAATAATAACAATAAATAACTTGATCGACTCCTTGCCAACCAAAGAGCAGAGGAAGAAAAACTTTTCACCCAAAAACCCAAACAAACAATCGAACGCCAAGTTCGGGAACCGAATCGGAGTTAAAATCGAATTTTCCAGACTTTCCCGGGGAAAGAGCGGCGTTGGTGGGGCGGCGGTAAAACCGGAAATAAAAATTCCGTTGGGATGGCAATTTGGCGAGATTTATTGCGGTGAGCGAGGGGTGCGCTGGGCGGAATCTCGCGTTTCCATGGCCGCGGCGGTGGGCCGTGTCGACGGAACTTTGATCTAGGTTAACGAACTTTCATCGCCCTGCTGTTTTCTAAGGGGAGAAGATTTTTGGCTGGGAAAAAAGAATGGAAATTTTCGTTTAACGGCAAACTTTGCAGTTATTTGAATTTAAATGTTGTTCCCTTTTTGTGAGTTCAAACTGAGCAACCTTTTTTCAACAAAATAAATAAAAAAGCTCACTTTATTGATGTTGTTGTTTATCGATGAATGGTAACTTTGACCGAAAAAACCATTTTCATACTAAACCCTTTCAATGAGAAAAAAAATTAGTTTGAGTGATTTTTTTTTTTTTTTTTTTTTTTTTTGATAATTACATCCAAAACCAATGCATGCAGCTTGTAAAAAAAATCTTTTTTTTTAACACCCAATTTATGCCCTCGCAAAGCCGACATATTTTGCATTTTTGTGAATTAAAAGTTACAAATCTTCAGAATTATATCATATTATTCTCACTCGAAAATTATATTTCTTATAAGATTTCAAGTAGACAGCAAGTGACTTTCTCACAATGCACAGTGGTCCAGATTGCAAAATTAAGTGGAAAATGGATTTTCCGAAAAAAATGTGAAGTTTTGGAGCTTTGCTGTCTTCAAAAGAGTTGTTTTAACTAATAAGGGGCAACAATTGGTTTGGTTGAAAGTTAGGATGGTTCAAGATTAGGGTGATTTTGAAAATCTGACTTTTCAGTAATATTTTTGGGAATGTTTTTGTCTTCTACAAAGCTGTTGGACTTGCCAATCCAAGCAACTTTGTCGAAGGCACCAAAATTTTATCTCGTAATCTACGCCTTCTACGACCAAATTTATAGAAAGCATCTGAGCAATCCTTTGAAAATCAATTTTTTGAACATGTAAATTCAAGGTTAAGTTTTATGGAAAGCGATATTAGGGGCACTTTTAGAGCTCTTAAAACAAAGCCACTCTCCACTATTTTTCGGAAAATCCATTTTCCACTTAATTTTGCGATATGGGCTGTACATGCATTAGTTTTGGTTGCAACAAATTTTACGGAGTGATTTTCCACTTATTTCGAAAAAAATACTCCAAAATATATGTTTTTCCTTAAACGCCCTACTATGCCCGAAAACAAGCTTTTGTGGACAACTCTTATGCAAGAATTTGTTCAGGGGTATTTTTTTGCAGATTTTTTGTCGCATCAATTTCCAAAAAACGCGTTTTTTTAATGTGTTCAAGAAGACATCAAATTCCATTGTTGTTGGCAAATTCTAGAACAGAAAAAATCTTTGACTTTGATTATTTGTTTTTTTTTTTTCACAAACAGTGAAACAAATTTTCATTTTTTTTTAATGTAATTTGAATTTGTAAGCAGAGCAATTCTCTGAGATTTCGGTCATTCGATTTTTTCTGTATTTTTTAATCCGGCTGAAACTTTTTTGGTGCCTTCGGTATGCCCAAAGAAGCCATTTTGCATCATTAGTTTGTCCACATAATTTCCCATACAAATTTGGCAGCTGTCCATACAAAAATGATATGTGAAAATTCAAAAATCTGTATCTTTTGAAGGAATTTTTTGATCGATTTGGTGTCTTCGGCAAAGTTGTAGGTATGGATATGGACTACACTGAAAAAAAATGATACACGGTAAAAAATTTTTTGTTGGTTTTTTATTTAACTTTTTGTCACTAAAACTTGATTTGCAAAAAAACACTATTTTTATTTTATTTTTTATTTTTTGATATGTTTTAGAGGACATCAAATGCCAACTTTTCAGAAATTTCCAGAATGGGCAAAAAATCTTTGACCGAGTTATGATTTTTTGAATCAATACAGATTTTTTCAAAAATTCGAAATATTGGTCGCAAAAATTTTTCAACATCATTTTTCGATGTAAAATCGAATTTGAAATCAAAAAGTTCTTTAGTGAATTTTTGATAAAGTGCACCGTTTTCAAGTTATAACCATTTTTAGATAACTTTTTTTGAAAATAGTCGCAGTTTTTCATTTTTAAAAATTAGTGCCCATGTTTGCCCACCTTTGAAAAAAATAATTTTGAAAAGCTGAGAAAATTTTCTATATTTTGCTTTTTCGGACTTTGTTGATACGACCCTTAGTTGCTGAGATATTGCCATGCAAAGGTTTAAAAACAAGAAAATTGATGTTTTCTAAGTCTTACCCAAACAACCCACAATTTTTTAATGTCGATATCTCAGCAACTAATGGTCCGATTTTCAATGTTAAAATATGAAACATTCGTGAAATTTATATTGTAATATTGATTTTTTGGTCTTTTTAAAATGTTAGCATTGATTGAAAAATTCGGTAAGAAGATTTTCTTGATTATGATTTGAACAAACTAAAGATTCTAAATGATTTCTTTCGGAAGGCACATGCAGAGTTTAAAGCAGAATAAAAATACAAAAAAATATTTTTGAAACAAGGGTCACTTCAAGTGCTCAACTGTCAATTGGCGACGTTTAAAAAAAATATTGGTTAGATTTTCATTTAAAAAATGTAAAAACAAATAACATTTTCGTTCTTTCAGGACAAAAAAATATTTCAAATTCAGCTTTATATTGAACGAGGTTTATTAGCCGGGACCGTGGTGTAGGGGTAAGCGTGATTGCCTCTCACCCAGTCGGCCTGGGTTCGATCCCAGAAGGTCCCGGTGGCAAATTTTGAGACGAGATTTGTCTGATCACGCTTTTGTCGGATGGGGAAGTAAATGTTGGCCCCGGTCTAACCTACAGGTTAGGTCGATAGCTCAGTCCAGGTGTAGGAGTCGTCTCCCTGGGTCCTGTCGTGGTGGAGTCGCAGTAGGCAGTTGGACTCACAATCCAAAGGTCGTCAGTTCGAATCCCGGGGTGGATGGAAGCTTAGGTGTAAAAAGAGGTTTGCAATTGCCTCAACAATCAAGCCTTCGGACACCTAGTTTCGAGTAGGAATCCCGTAATCGGGAACGCCAAGGCAATGCTGTAGAGCGAATAATTTGATTTTTTTGATTGATTGAACGAGGTCCTCAATCACTGTTACCAAATCAAAACCAGCTACTATTTCATTCAGCTTAGTTGTTGTATCTTTCCGATTTATTTTCTTTTTTTATTGTTAACAATAAATTGAAATATTATTTAGCTTTATTAGTTGTTTGTGGCTTTCACAGTTTATCGTTGGAAATTATAGGACGATTCAGTTCAAGATTTGAGACATTTTCAGAAAAATGTTCAGCTTAGGAGAAATATACCCATTTTAAGCCTAATAAGCGGTCGCGTTAGAATGATGCTGGATAATCTGAAGTGTTCTTTGAAATTTACTAAAACCAAGTACACCAACTAGTAGAGTAACTTTTTGTTAACATTTTTGTTTATTTTCACTTTTACTAAAAGTTATTCTTTTCCTTTTACAAGCATTTAAAAAAAATATTTCCCAAATGTATTCTAATCAGTCGAGAATGCATTGGCCCACGCCCATTTTTCTATGTTCAGCTCAGTTTATTTTTCTTCCAGCACTCTTTTGGGTCTGCTTAGTGTTGCCAATAGTGATGAAATTTTAAGCGAACACTCACGGAAAGCAGCATTTGTAGAGAAAGTTTCCTAGCATCATTGGCTCACTCCAGCAGGCGCTGCTGGTGGTGTTGGTGGCCACAATTTGTTTTTTTATTTGCCTTCGCTTTTCGCTCGGTTTTCTTCAGCCTTCGATTGGAATGGGTCGTCAAAAGTCAAACGTCAAAAGACTTGGCGCGTTTGTTTTTTTGATGGCGCTTGCTAATTATCTACATGTTTCGGAATTATTTTTTAAGTGAGTGACTAAGTAATGGTCAAAAGAACATGTTGCCGGTAGTTGGAAGCAATTTTATATCTTAAGCGCTGTGAAATCGTTAGCGCAAGTAAAAAGATATTGATGGCGACTTTCGTTGAGCAGTTGAGCTCTCATCTTGCGTGTGGATGTGTGTGCCAACAAAACGGTGAGAAATGGTCTCGCAAAATAGAAATTATGAAATTTCATACATTTACGTGCTTACTCGAGGTGTTGCGGTTGCTGGGATGATGTCAGTTATCCATTAAAATTATTATTTCATAAAAATTTTCACAAAAATACGTATTTTTCCTGTATTTTGAAAATGCATTTTTTTTTCTCTAGTGAATCCAAAAATATATTGTTATTGGAATAACGGTATCAAATGATCAGGTTTTTTCATACATTTCGGATATAATAACATTTTTTTAGAAAATACTCCAAATTTTCACAAAACTACTTTTTTTAGAAAAAAAATACTAAAAATTTCAATTTTTACAATATGGGTATCAAACGATCGGGATTTTTTCATACATTTGGAATGTAATAACAACATTTTTAGAAAATACTCAAAATTTTCACAAAACTACGTATTTTCGAATAAAATACTCAAAATTTCAATTTTTACAATATGGGTATTAAACGATCGGGATTTTTTCATACATTTCGAATGTAATAACAATATTTTTTTTGAAAATACTCAAAATTTTCACAAAACTACGTATTTTTGTAAAACTTTTCAAAATTTCAGTTTTTACAATATGGGTATCAAATAATCAAATCAATTTTTTTTTCAAAAATACGTAGTTTTGTGAAAATTTTGAGTATTTTCATTTTTTTAATAACTTTCGAAATGTATGAAAAAATCCCGATCGTTTGATACCCAGATTGTAAAAACGAAAATTTTTAGTGTTTTTTTTTCAAAAATACGTAATTTTGTGAAAATTTTGAGTATTTTCAAAAAATATTGTTATTACATTCGAAATATATGAAAAAATCCCGATCGTTCGACACCCACATCGTAAAAACGGAAATTTTGAGTATTTTTTTTTAGAAAATACGTAGTTTTGTGAAAATTTGGAGTATTTTCAAAAAAAATTGTTATTACATTCGAAATGTACCGATCGTTTGATACCAACATTGTAAAAACGGAAATTTTGAGTTTTTTTTCGGAAATACGTAGTTTTGTGAAAATTTGGAGTATTATCAAAAAATATTATTATTACATTCGAAATGTATGAAAAACCCCGATCGTTCGATACCCACATTGTAAAAATGGAAATTTGGAGTATTTTATTCAAAAATACGTAATTTTGTGAAAATTTTGAGTATTTTCTAAAAATGTTGTTATTACATTCGAAATGTATGAAAAAATCCCGTCAAACGTAATACGTAAGTTAAACCAATCTAATAAAAATACATGGTTTTGTAAACATCAAAAATGTGAGGTGGTTATGTCACAAACATGAGCAACATGAAAAAAACGTGGTAGGATAATAAAAATTCAAAAAAACCGTTCGAGATATAAGGGACCATCCATCAATCACGTGGACACTATTTTACAATCTCCGAAAATTGAATTTTGATGCCAATATTTTGCTCAAACTCGCATGGTGCTGGAAATATCCCCCAGCGATGGTAATGCAATGTTTTACAAAATTTTGGATTTTCAAAAGTCATCAGAAAATATTTATGGTTGACATATTCAACAGCAATTCATAATGCATTGCTACATAATTAGGCTTTAAATTTTCGAAATAATTGCCTGTAAACATTATCAACTGGGGAAGATTACACCCAGTTAATAAACCACCCACTGTAGCTGTGATTAAATTTCTAAATGTTGTGAAGTGTTTATTTTTCCCGCTCTAAACGATCGACAAGAGTGTGTTGTGCGTAAGTTGGCAGCCAGCTAACCTACCGCGACTCGAGGTTATTATGCTAATTGTGTGTAGTTATGTTTTTCCCGGAGAAATGTTTTCCCACTCAAAGGCGTGTGTTTATTTTCGGTAGTTAGTGCTTTCGTATGTTTATTGCGATAGTGTACAAGACGGAGGGAGGTGGATGTTTTGTTGAATTTTGAATTAATGAATTTCGCGTCGAAGCAGTCAAGCTCACAACAAACTGAAAACATGTTGTGATATGGTTGTGAACAAGTTGATTTTTTTCGGGGAAGTGAATGAGGTGTCTTTCTTATAGGTGTAGGAACTCTTTTAAGTAATCAAGACCTCCAGCACTAATATGCATCTTTATATAAAACAACCTGAATTTGCATAGTTTTTGAAAGTGAAAATGATCAAAAACCTGTTGAAAAAAGACTTTATTCAGAAAAATGCAATTTGGACATATTTCAGTTGTGCAATTCTACTGCCATGGCGTAATAAAATAAACAAAAATATTTGCAGCTGTCCAACACATTGAATTTACGTGAATAAATATGTACGCAGTTTACTGAAATCGATATTTGAATTTCAAATAGACAGAAAAAAAATCTGCATACCATCATTTCTGCAAACCCCACACAAAGTGCATACCTACTCCCCTACCCCCCTCGCAAAATTCACCCACTCAGAGCTCCCCCTTCCCAAGTTCCATCTCATTTTAATTGAATCAATTAAGCACCCAAGGGAAAAAAGACACAATCTTACCTTCACTTTAACATCACGACTACCGTCTCCGGGAGGTCTCCGTCTAAGCCACGACGCGTTTGACTCGCTGCTGCAACTGACTTTTGCTGACGTGAGTGTCACCTGTCACTTTCCACTGCACATGAGGCTATCGATTATGGCGAGCCAAAAGGGAGAGTTTTCACTTGTGTGCTGTAAGTTGAGCTCGCTGTAAAAATTTCAACGATTTTTTCTCCCTTCTCAGGATCTTCCAATAAATCGCAAAACTTAATTCAATACACTTCACCTTCAAACAGAACCCCGACTAGTTTCCACTTTTTTTTCTTCTTCAACCGACACTTGACTTCCAACAGGCACACTTCAGACGGTCGTTCCTTATTTTCTTTTTATTTCGCTTTTATTTAGTTTTAATTTCTTCCTCAACGTCTGGTACACTTTGCAATTTTGGTTTCGCTTTTTTCCGTGAAACTTTGCAGTAGAAAAAAAATCTACCGATAAAAAAGTGCAATTCCGCTCACCACTCTCTCGCAACCCACCAGCAGATTTATTCGTATTTGATTGTTCGCTTGCCGGCAGCGGAAAATCCTTTTTCTTTCTGCTTTTTTTTTGCCCGGTAGCAACGGAAGTGACGTGACGTTTCCGGAACAAGAATACACTTCGTTAAGAAAGTTTGCTCAACTGTTTCGGAACATCCGCGGACGTGGATCCTTTCTCGACTGGACGCTGGCGATTGCTGGAAAGCGAGAGGAAAACCGGTGAAAAATAAATAAAAATGGTGAAAATGGAATTAGGCTGGAAAAGTAACAAGAAAAAGTCGAGTAGATAGTTGGATGCTGGCGCTAAAAAAAGATTTTCCAAAGGGAAAAACAACTTTTGGTAACTTTAGAACGTTGCCTGAAGAAATCTGTAAACTGTCAGAAAGAGAAACAACTTTTAAAGTGGAACGAGAGCATGTAGAGGTTTGGACATTTTAATGATCTAAATTTTAGTTTTGATTAAATCAATTGAACTTAAAAAAAATCAAAATCAACTTGTGTGGAGGAACAATAAACTATGCTCACCCTCCCTGATTTTCCCGGAACACAATTATTATAATTCACTCTTATTGTTTCTTCCCAGCATGTAATCAAGTTTCAGCAGAGTTTTTCCAATGAAATTTGAATTACCCCACCCTCGCACCAACAGCATTTTCCATCGAATTAAGAAGGACCATCACACACACGTGTGGGGTCGCACCCCGGGAAAACAATCCCAGATGGCAGACATTCCCAAGTTCATTTGCATTTTTGCAAAGAACACACACACACCGGTTACTAACATATGTGCGACACACACTCCCACCCACCGTAACGCAGAATGTGTGCAGAAAATTTTCCAAGCTTCGCTTCTAGAATGCGGAAATTTCCTGTTTTCGTATGATAATTCGAGTGTACCTCTTCGTTTTCTCCAGCAACCAACCATCTAAGCCCTGGAAACCCGGGTTCAATTTACCAGCGAACCCCATGTTCTAAAAAGATGGAATTCGTGACTCCGAGGTAGAGAAGATGACTTCGGAGTTGGAAAAAAAAAAACTCGAACAATGACGACCTAATATCCGCTGAGTTTGCACAATACGTGCATTTGGGAGGGTTTTATTTTTTGGTTGAACATTTTTGGCATATTTGGGTTGATTTAAAAATGTTTTGAATTTTTGAAAATTTTTGATGTTTATTATCGCATAAAATTTGTTTCGCTAAAATTTTTGTTTTCGTCAAACTTTACATTTTTTGAAAACTAAAGATTGCAAAACAACTGAACTAGTGTAAAATGCATTTTAAAACACTTTTTCCATGCAAATGCTGAAACTATGGCTTGTTATTTCAATATTTACATTTTTTATTTTTTTTGAAAAATCAGGGGGCAAAAAAATGTGTTTCCAAAAAACTTCAAAATTTTCCATGAAAATAGAAGTCTCATCAACTGAGAGCCAGAATGATTTTTTTGCATTAATAATCATATTTAGATTATTGGGCTTGTTTAAAAAGGTTTTGAATTTTTATGAAATTTCAATGTACCGCAAAAAAATATTTTTCCGCAAAAAAAAAATGTCTCAATACTTGGAAACTAATGATGCCACACAACTGGACACGCTAGCACGGTGGGACCACCCTAGCACGGTGTAGGCCACCCTAACGGCCAAACAAAAAAAATACGGGTCTAATTATTTCGGCTAAGGAACCCTCAGAAAAAATTGAGCCCGATCGGAGAACTGTTTTTCGGTTTATGCTCTTTTCAAATGGAATTGCTGTATACATAAAAAACTTTTTAGAATATTGAACGTTGGAGTCACAGAATTAGGATATTATAAACTTTAATAATAATATTTACAACTGGCGAAAATTTTCTGAATATCTAAGTATATTAAGTAAATTTTTTACAGTAGCGTACCTGTAATCATTCCTATAGCGTTTTCGATGCTTCCCGGGATTTTTTATCCTTTTTCCCGGAAAAATTGGACGCCCAAACAAAAAAAATAAATAAATAATAAAATAGGACTTTTCCCCTTTCCTTATTTTCCGAAAAATAGAGGAGAGTAGGGATACCTGCCCAAGTAACCGCGAGGCACTAAATAGCGGCATTAAATCAGCATTATATTGGCATTTAATACCAGCAAATAATGCTTCAAAACATTTAATCAGCACTTTTCCCTTGAGAAATATTTCAAGTGGCGCACAGTGATGCTGATTTAATACTTCACCGAAAGCTCGAACAAAAAAACTGCTTTATCGACGTCAAGGCTGGGGGAAAAAAAGAACAGCTGCTCCACACACACTTGGTGGTGGGCCTCCTTTGTTTTTTTTTCTCCTGTTGCGTTTCATGTGTTTGATGTTATTCTTGCATTTTTCTCGTCGAACTCCAGGATGCGCGCCAGCCAACTGATGTATTCTAAATTGAATGTTTGTTTTGAAAGTTTTAATCGATGTGGTTGATGCATCGAACATTAATGAAGACTTTCTTTCTGCTGTTTCGAGATTCTGGTTCATGGTTCTGGTTCAAAACCCCGTTGTCATTTCGTTGGACGGAAATTATTTACGAGTCACTCAGCAAATTGCGGCCAGCCAGTAAGTACAGTGCAATCAATTACGGAAAACTTGAGGATAATAGGGACAAGTACTGGCTAACGGCTAACGGGAACTGTTTTTCCGAGGAGTGCTTGGTCCACGGTTGGCAACATTTCACAAAGTGTATCAGACTTCCGGAAAGCAGCTTTTTGCTTGCGAGAAAAGTCATTCAATTTACCAGAGAACTTTAGATAATGTCCTTTGTGCTATGGGCATATGTTTTGTAAAATTTGGCTTCATTACAGGCTGCAGTTTTCCAGAAAAAAAGAAAAAAAAACACTTCAGTCAGCGGGAATTGAACCCAGTTCACGCAAAAATAAAACTGACGCACACTGGGGAAACTGCGCCTTAGCCCGCACGCTTATTGGAACGGTATGACAGGAGAAGGATGAAATTCAATAAGAGCGTGCCTGGCTGAAATGTTTCCCGTATCGATGGGTTACTTTGTTGATAAACATCAAATGCTTTGAAGCACATTTTCAAGGTCGTAAATGGTGATTTAATGCCAGTTGTAATGCTGCAAAGTTTTGGTACTTTGAGGCATTCGAAAAAACTTGTTTACTACTTCAAAACATTCCAGTGCTGATTTAGTACTGAATTAATACTTCAATTAAGTGCTTGTGGTTACTTGGGTGATCCCCTTTTTTTGTATCGCACATAACTCTGTCAATTTCTCAAAAAACTATAAACTTTTTGCATGAATTAAAAGCTTAAACATTCATCTATGTTTGGCTAATAAGGGTATTTCCTCAGATGAACTCTTCGAATCATGCCAAGCGTTTTAAAAAAATATTTTAAACCGGCATTTTAAAAATGTTAGGGGTAACTTGATCCCCCTTTCAACATTTTGAAGAAATCTTATGCAAAATGTTTCTTATTCATCCATACTTTTAATTTTCTATAAGTTACAGCAATTTCACATAAAATCTGTACGTTTGTGTTCAAAATATAACAAGTTTAGTATGTAAAATATTAAAAAAAAAAAAATATTCTTATTTAGACCAAAATTGAGCATGTTTACAAAAGCTGGTAGTTTTTGTTTACAAAACCTTTGAAAATGGTTCAAACTGCAGTAAGTTATGTACATGATCGCATAAATGTCCCATATGCATTTTCATCACTTTGGAGTTATTGATGCAGTTTGGTTCAAAATCTTGTGCTCTTTCTAAAGAGCCTATAACATCCAGTACTTTGTTCTAGAAATTTCCGAAGAAACCCAATTTTTCGATTTTTGAATATTCACATGCTTATTTTGTATGACCAGTCCACAAAATTGTATGACTTGAATGAAAAAAAAAACATTTTGTGAAGGCAGATAAAAAAAGTAAAAAGATATTATGTGTCACAAGATAGCACACACGCGACGATAAGGAATGAAAGTACAAAGTTTTACAAAATCAAAAAAATATATATAGAAAATTTCCAAGGACCAAGGATCAAGTTGAAGGGTCAGTAGATAAAAGACTCAAGATTAGTAAAAAGTCGATTAAAAAGTACTGTCTATGGATATATTTAATAAAAAGTAATTAAATTAAATTCGATCTTAGCTATTAAGTAACTACCAATTTAAAATGTAATTCAGCTTTTAAGAATTCGCTTTATTTTACCCACATCATTTCACCAAAATAATTGTTTATTGATTAATTGCGTTTATTTTTCTTGCAAATTTGGCGTCGATCTTACAAAAGAATAAAAAGTTGTTTTTATATTATTTGACATTGATGCGATATTGATAAAACATCTCAAAAAATCTCTCCTTGCTTTCCCAACTCAAAGCTACACTCTTCACAGGATCTCCACCCCTCCAAGAAAGGGTTAATCCAAGAGACATCAGCGATAAGCGAATAAAAATAGCATACAAAACTTGGCCATCCAACTTCGAAATCCGCTTTGGCGATGAGGTGCTGGGGTCCGGAGTAGGGCGGTTGCCTCCGGGGCCAAACTTGCCTTTTTCCTTCTGAACCTTGAGTGGCACGGGGCGGCACACCTCGAAATGTCAAGTGTGTTCCCGGGGACGGGGTTTTGAAAGACGCTCTCTCTCTCTCGAGAAGAGCAAAGTAAAATTTTTGGTTCGGTTGGAACCGGTTCCCGGGGACACTTGGATCCCAAAAATGGCTGGGTGGAGAGAAGAAGAATGTTTGAATGTTATGCGTATGCAAATTAGTTTTTATTTCTCTCAAGTGATAGCTATTTTGTTCGCTGAGGGGGCACCCCTGGTTCCACCGTAGGGCGGTGAATTTATGGGAAGGGTAATCTAAATTCTTGGTGAGAAATTTTGTGCACTTTGTTGAATAAATTACTGGAAAATTTATTCAAGAGTGATAAGCTGATAGAAATACTGGTCATTTTATTTTATTTAAAAAATATTTCAAAATTTGATCCATCCTACGGTACCGTAAAGTGGGGTGACTTTGATAGCCCGGAGTGACATTGACAGAAATTTGATTTGGCGTCTAATTTTGATACATCCAGTGTAACAGTCTCATTTTTGCATATATGTTCGATAATAAGCTATCCCTTAATGCTTACATACTAAAAATTCTCAAAAATAATTAGATATTAATTTGACGGGCATTTGAAAAACCTATCAAAGTCACCCCTGGCTATCAAAGTCACCCCAGTTTACGGTACTCAGTTTCGCAAATAAAAAAATATCACCAAACCATCAAGCAACGATCGTCCCGGAGTATCCGGTTCTGCCAACCATTTAATCTCTCCACTGCTTGTCAAGCGTTCTCCAAAAAGGCGCTGTTAATTTATTTACAAACATTTTGTGAAGGCAGATAAAAAAAACAGCAACAACAAGCAACGACACCCCTCTCCAGAACTGTCAGAACTGGACACGTAAACAAATTCCTGACCGTCAACATCACGAGGATTTATCTCGTTTCGGATGATGATGATATTCGGACCGCTTGGAGCTGGACAGAGAATTAACAGCAGGACAAGTGCTCCTGGTGGGAGGGAGGTAGGGAGAGGTGGATGACAAGATTATAAAAGTGGCCACGATGACGTGGGCGTTCAGGTATTTCGAGACGTCGCCAACATCGCTGTGGTGGTCAGAAACCTGTTGTCGTGTTATTGGAATACCATCGCTCTTTGCGGACGAGTGGCGCGGCTTTTGGTTAGTCACGGTGCTTGGAGGATGTTGGCGAAAATGATACCCTGATGTTTTTTGATTCGATTGAATTCATCGTATAATTGATGATAAATGGTTACATTGATAGAAAGGGCTTAACTTTGAAACACTGAATGATGGTCTCTTTGCTTAGTTTAAAATATTTTTAAGCATATCTTGTGCATTACCTTGAGATTACATCGCTTTGCATCAATCTTTGGTTTGGGTTTTATCCGCAAAAAAGAGGAACATAGATTTTTTCCAAATCTAACAATTAAAAAAAACTGTACTAGTGTATAATTGAATAATGCATTGCAAAACATTTTTTTCATTGAAAAGTCATTTCTAAAATATTATTTTTCTTTAAAACCCAAAATTTCCCCGTTTTCTTGCTTTCTTTGATGATACCATGAAATTGTAGTTAAAACCATCCTCTGCAAATGTTTTCTACAATATTATAGCATCGACGATAAAGTCTAAAAAGTCCAGGGGTGCCAAACCATTTGGCCATGCAGGCCAAGTCTGATTTTTGTGCATTATGTGTCATTACGAATATTTTGATAAAAATGTGAAAGAAAAAATTAAGCGAGACCATAAATTACTGCCGCAAATAAGATACATTAATTTAAATTTAAAAAAGCAAAGACATCCAAATTTTGATTGTATTAAAAATATATTGTAATTATTTCTGTAAATTCTAATGAAACCCCCTGTTATTACCTACCACTAGAAAAATAAAATTTCTTATGTCGCTACAAGTATTTTAAAAAAAAATTCTAGGTGGTGCACAAAAATAAAAAATTTAAATTTCAATATGGCAGATTGCAGTTGTTATGCAAACTTCAGTTTAAAAAAAAAAGTTTGAACTGAAAATTTGGCTGTAGTTTGCATCTTACCTTCACTTTTTTACAAAATGATTAAAAATATTAAGTTGCAACAACGTAGGAAAATATTTGTTGAATAGTTTTCATTCACTGTCATTTATTGAGATTTTTTTTTTTTTGAAATTTGAAGGATATTTTCAAAGGGTTTTTATTTTAACATTTTTTTATAAATTTGTAGGCAACAATTCAAGTTTTTTTCATATGTTTCATACTCTACGAAATAGGGGAAATACACCTATTTTCGGCACATTAAGCTTTCCATCCAATTCTCATTACTTTTAGAGTTTTCCGCTATTAAGACACTATTATCAATTTTTCAATTAAATAATTGATCTCGAATAATAATTGCATGAACAGAAAAGAGTTAAATAAAACAAAAAAAAAAATTTAAGTGAATTTGAACAAAAACATTGATTTGAAAAAAGTGATTGATCAATTTTTAAATGCCGGATGTCGGAACCCCTTCCATAGCTTTCGGGAAGAGAATTTAAAAATATTTTTTTGTTTCTCTCGATTATTCGAAGCCGATATTCCGAAGTTTCGATTATCCGAAGTTCGATTATCCGAAGGTTTGTATGGGACTTCGAATAATCGAATCATGAACATAACATTTTCTTTACGTATTATTTCATTTTCTTACTTTCAACTTCAAATTTGAATTCTGTCAAGTCTTTAGTCAAATTTGAATGGTTGAAAGATTATTTAATTACAAAATGCACTTTTTCAACATTTTGGCCGCCATCTTGGATTTAAAATGTCTATATCACCCTCCTTCGAAATTTTCACAAACAATCAGCGCAAATATTGTTTAACGTTCAATCAAATTTCAAAACTGTTATTCACTGGACACCAATTCAAATACATTTTCCGTTAAGTATTGCGTTAAGTATATTTGAAAATGTTTGAGTAAATATTGGACAAATTATGATAGTCAGCACCGTTTATTCTAACACAGTGAAATAAGTAAAATATATTATCTGAAGTAATAATCAAGACCAAAAATATAAAATTAACGAACCGAAGAAAAAAGAGAAGAATTTTTAACACAAATTTATTCAAGACGAAGGAAAAAAATAAGAAAATGATCTGTTTGACCCCAGTTCAATTTCAGATTTCTAAATAATTAATTATAAATCCAAAAACAAAATAAGAAAAAACGTGAGATTATATTGATAATTCATTAACATTTGAAGAACACTCAATTTTTTAATTGCTGTTGATTTAATATCTGATTAATGATTTCGTAATTTTCAGAACACTTTTTAATGCTACTTTTGGTAACTAGTTTGACTTTTCATTAAAATAGTCTCTATTCAGAAACCAAACTCACCACACATAAAATATGCCTTTTTGCAATAAATCTTAAAAGCCCTGCGCCCAAAGGTTACAGGTCGGAGACCTTTCAAGCCCATCTTAGTTTACACTGCAGTGCAATCCTTCCCTCGTCATACAAAACAATGTGTTGCATGAGGCAATTTTTAATCGTTCACAGCAGAAGCGACTCTGTGTGAGTTTCAGCTGAAAGAAGCAAAACACCAAACTCTACACCCCCACGCGTGTAAGGACCCAAGGTAGGCCGGGAAGTTGTGTTGTTCTTCTTCCGTGCTACATTTTTGAACATGTTGCGCAACATTTTGATTGACGTAATGATGTTACGAATACATAAACAGCACATTCACATTTCCCATGCTTTTAGCTAAAATTGTTTCCTACAATGATTGAAAACAATTTTCATTATACAAAAATGCTTATTACATTTGTTACTAATTATCAATACAATCAGTTAGATAATGAGATCAAAGTTTGAATACTTTTTTTCAAATAATTTCACCAGACATTTTCAAAAACAGCCCGTACTTTATTACTCGACATTTAGGTTATTTGGTTTGAGTTCAGCTTATTGGTAACTAATTATAAATTCTCAATATTCTACTAATGCCATACTGGCCATCATTTCAGATTACCAATAATCAGATAAACCAAATTGATTCGATTCTGCAAAGTGAAATTCTGACAACGATTTCGAGTTCGGTGGTGTAGTGGTAAGCGTAGTTGCTTCTCACCCTGATAGCCTGGGTTTGATCCTAGTCGGCTCAGTTGCATTTTTCGAGACGAGATTTGTCTGATCACGCCTTCCGTCGGATGGGGAGTAAATGTAGGTCGCGGCCTAACCCAGGGGTCCAGGTTTAGAAGTCGTTTGGATCGACTCACAGATTCAAGCCTTCGGACACCCAGTTTCGAGTAGGAATCTTGCAAAAAAAAGAATTCTAAGACCATGCTGTAGAGCGAACAATTTATTTATTTATTTGATATTTTTGAAATTTTTGAAATTTTGGAAGTCTGCATCATGGCCAGCCAGAAAAGGCACTTGTATAGGGGTAATTTTTCGTCAACTCACACGAAATCGGAAAAGTTGAATCGACCCCTCTTCGATTTGCGTGAAACTTTGATCTAAGGGATAATTTTTGTTCTTGATCACGAATAAGAGCTACATTTTTCGATATCTCGTGGCGGAGGGACCCCTTAGGACAAAGTTTGTGAGTTGGCGGAGAATTATCCATAAGGAAATTTTGGATATAGTAATTTCTTGATGATTTAAACATGGAAAAAATCTAATGAAAATAAGTGTGATGAGAATGTTTCACATAAAGAGGGAAAAAATGCAAAATAAATGCGTTACGTAATAAAAGAACGCTCCCTAATCAACTGATAAACTAATGAACTAATTCAGTTTCTTTTTAGTTGATTTTTTAATTTCTAGTCTTGGATATCTTCTAATCTCCATGCGGAGAAAAAAGAGTTCCCAAAATCGTGAACAAGCGTTCATGAAAATGGGAACCACGAACAAAGTGTTCAAATTTCACGGTACGTTTTTCAAAATCGTACCATGTGATTTGAACACTTTGTTCGAGGTTCCCATTTTTATGAACGCTTTTTCACGATTTTGGGAACTCTTTTTACTCCGTGGATCAGTAGTAAATGTTCGCATATCGATAAATATTTGAAATCAAATAAAAACTAACGTTGATTATTATGCAAGATCGCAATTCGGTAAACGGTTGCAATAAAACAAGCAAATACAAATAACTACACTCAAATTACGACGGTTTGACAACATTTTTTGTCACTTAAATTGACACTTTTTAGTTTGACACTCTTTTTAACTGAAAAAAGTATGGTTTGATAATAATGGTGAGTTCCGTGTAAAAAGTGACAGTTCGTTACTTTTTAGTTTTGTTTGATTTAGTCCAACCAACGGGGTACAAACTAAAAAGTGTCAAACAAAATAGTGACCAACCACCGGAGGTATACTATCATGCTCGCTTGATACAACACAAATACTATCATACGCTGCGCAGCACAGCAGCGACAGCACGCTTGTTGATGCCACAAAGAGATTCATAGGGTAATTGTTATATAATTCACTTATATAACAATGTAGAGTGTAGAGTTGATTTATTTTATTTCCACAAGAAGATATATTTACAACATATTTGTTATTGTTGGGAAAGTAATTGTAAAATATTAGGCTAAAATTTGTATAGCAAAAAATCTCGAAATATATTGTTCAATATCTTGTATTATATGATTTTACATCAAGCATAATGTAAAATTGTTTTTGTTTATTCCAGCAAATTTTAAAGCCCATTAAATGAAAAACAAACTCTTAGAAAATGAATGTTTGTTATATGAGAAACATAAGTAACATTACCCTATCGCTCTCGGCGTGGATCCTTGCTATAGTTTGTTTGTGCTGCTGCGTGCATCAAAACACACACAACAATGTGTTTTGTTGCACAAACCAACACGAACTTTGAGCATACGCGCATGCTACAAAATTCTGGGTGATTTGAAAACATTGACTAATATTATTGTTTTAATACATCTAATCGTTATGCTAGGTTTCCAATCATGCAAAAAGATCGCCGTTCAGAGGGTAATGATCGAAAATGCTTGTTTCTTGAGGCTCACAGTGTTGTATGAGGTCCCCTATTATACCAAAAGTTTATGCTCCTCGATAAATTTGAAAGAAAATAATATTGTTTTGTTTATGTGGAGGTAAAATATATTTTCCTGTTTGGCAGAGATCCAAATTAGGGATGGCAAAATAATAATAAGAATTTGAATTTCAAGCCGCGATTAAAAAAATGTAAATCAATGAGATTTGTAAAATGCTCTGTAACTCTGTAATATCTAGGGATTAAAACTTTACTTTAAAAAATCTAAGAAACATGCAACATGCATTTTGCACTTTGTAATTTCACTTATATTCAAAATATGTTGAAATAAGCTAAAACCAAAAAATCAACACAGAAAAATGAATTTTGATTGTTTCCATTTTGTTTTTGTTATTTTTTTTTATATTCACAGATTTCAGCTATAACAAATGTATTGTTCAGTTGTTGGCTGAAAATTTTTTGGTTGGTTCGGTATGCCCAAAGAAGCCATTTTGCATCATTAATTTGCCCATTTTATTTTCCATACAAATTTGGCAGCTGTTCATACAAAAATGATAGCTGAAAGTTCAAAAATCTGTATCTTTTGACGGATTTTTTTTAATCGATTCGGCAAAGTTTTAGGTATAGATAAGGACTACACTGAAAAAAATGATGCACGGTAATTTTTTTTGCTGATTTTTAGTTTCACTTTTTGTCACTAAAATTTGGGTTGCAAAAAACACTATTTTAATTTTTTTTTATTTTCTGTTATGTTTTAGAGTACATCAAATGCCAACTTTTCAGAAAATTTCCAGAATGGGCAAAAAATCTTAGACAAAGTTACGAATTTTTGATTATTTGAACTTTTTTGATACGACCCTTAGTTGTTGAGATATTGCCATATAAAATTTAAAAACAGGAAAATTGATGTTTTCTAAGTCTCCCTCTGTTTGAGTGACCCACCATTTTCTAATGTCGACATCTCAGCAACTAATACTCCGATTTTCAATGTTAAAATGTGAAACATTCGTAAAATTTTCCGATCTTTTCGAAAACTAAATTTTCATTTTTTTTCAAATCAAGACTAACATTTCAAAAGGGCGTAATATTGTATGTTTGGCCCTTTTAAAATAATAGTCTTGATTTGAAAAAAAAAATTTAAACAATATTTTCGAACAGATCGGAAAATTTCACGAATGTTTCACATTTTAACATTGAAAATTGGAGCATTAGTTGCTGAGATATAGACATTAGAAAATTGTGGATTGTTTGGGTGAGACTTAGAAAACATCAATTTTCTTGTTTTTAAATCTTTGTATGGCAATATCTCAGCAACTAAAGATCGTTTCAACAAAGTTCAAAAAAGCAAAATATTGAGAATTTTCTCAGCTTTTCGATTTTTTTTTTCAAAAGTGGGCAAACATGTGCACTAATTAAAAAAAAAGATCTTCAAAAAAGTGACATAAAAATTACTATAACTTGAAAACGGTGCACTTTATCAAAATTTCACTGGAGTACTTTTTGATTGCAAATTTGATTTTACATCAAAAAAGGGAGTTAAATTTTTTTGCGACCAATATTTCGATTTTTTTTTTTAAATCAGTATTGATTCAAAAATCCATAACTTGGTCAAAGATTTTTTGCACAACCTGGAAATTTCTGAAAAGTTGGCATTTGATGTCCCCTAAAACGTATTAGAAAATAAAAAAATAAAAAATAGTGTTTTTTTGCAAATCAAGTTTTAGTGACAAAAAGTGAAATTAAAAATCACCATAATTTTTTTTACCGTGTATCATATTTTTTCAGTACAGTCCATACCTAAAACTTTTCCGAAGACACCAAATCGATCAAAAAATTCCCTCAAAAGATACAGATTTTTGAACTTTCAGCTATCATTTTTGTATGGACAGCTGCCAAATTTGTATGGAAAATAATATGGACAAACTAATGATGCAAAATGGCTTTTTGGGCATTCGAAGGCACCAAAAAAATTCAGCCGGATTAAAAATACAAAAAAAATCGAATGACCGTAATCTCAGAGAATTGCTCAATAATTGTTTCTTTTCGAGCAGAAAAGTTAATTTATTAGTTAAGTAGTTGGTTTCATTTAAAAAAAATTGTACAGGGGATTTTAAAAAAGGTGTTCAGATCATTTTCCCTCTTTTTAATCAAATTTGAATAACTTGAAAACTTTAAAAAACGATGTTCCAAATATTTTTGGCTTAGGCTCTTTAAATTTTGAAGCAAATAAATATATTTATATATTACTCTCTTGGTTTCGTGAGCAGCAAAGAAAAATAATGTTAATAACTGTTAAAATCATTCATCCAGTTGTTACTTGTATTGTTTTGTCCATACGCTTCAAAATCAGAAAAGTGTAAAACACTCACCAATTTTTTTTTGAATCTCATTTCCCTCAAAAAGAGCTTAACATGCCAAATTTAATCCTATAAATATATACCTTCTCTCGAGAAGTTATCAATTGGTCTCACTTGAAAGGTTTCCAAATCACTCAATTTAAAATGATGTCTGGAAGATAGTCAAATACTCAACAATAGTTAAATGGAGTCAAAATGCAACCGACAGGATTCAAACCACACAGCACACAAAAAAAAGGACTGCGCCTTAGCTCACACGGCTATCAGACTGTCGAAGAGTGGGGAGGAAGAACGTCTATATGAGCTAGGCATCTTGGTCAAGTAGGTAATATTGTATAAACTTTTAAATATAAATCGTTTATTTTTTTAAAACCCAAGCTTATAACACGTAGCTGAATAGCTACTATTGCTCTGTTTTTTGAAAAAAAATGCAAAACTTCATAGATTTTTTCAAATTGAAAAACACATAATTGTCCCATATGCATTTTCATCAATTTTGCGTTATTGATGCAGCTTGTTTAAAAATAAAAAAAGAAACTAAAATATGCAGTGTTCTAGAAAACCGGAGGAAATCCAGTTTTTTCGCGAAAACTTAACACGTATCCTTTTGTGTGGGACAAAGTTGCCTTGCATTTTTCTCAGCTTGCTGTTTTTGAATAGGGGACATTTATGCGAAGGCTGCTCGTTTGCAAAAACTTACATGATTTTTTTAGATATACTTTTGCTATATTTCACGAGTTTTTCACCGTTCAAAAATGCATGAACGCAAAAATATGTATAAGAGTAGTTCTCTACGATTCCTCAGTTTTTTTATTTAGATAAAACTTTATCCATGCATCATTTGATTTTCCATACAAGTCTCCATACAGTTTTGGGAGCTGGTCATACAAAATGGGTGTGTAAATGTATATCTTGAGAAGGAGTTTTTATCGATTTGTTGTCTTCGGGAAAGTTGTAGGTTATGATTATGACTAAAAGTTAAATTTCCAAAATACGTATTTTTTAATTTTCGATTTTTTTATATGTTTTCGGGGACTTTAAAAGAGATCTTCTGAGCCATAGTGCGTGATGGTGCAAAAACAGGTTATGGAAAAAATATTTATAATTAATTAATTATTGAATTATCAAATTTGCAACCGAAAAGTACTTTTCAATTCTCAATGAATGTCTCATTGATGACTACTTTACCCTAAAGTACTTTTGGATTGCCAATTTGATTTTGCTTTAAAAATGATTTTTAATAATTATTTTGTCCAGGTTTTCGATATTTAAAAAAAATATATCTTCAAAACCAGATTTTTGCACCATCACGCACTATGGCTTCGAAATTGTCTTTTTTAGTCCCCTAAAACTTTTAAAAAATATTTAAAAAAATACGTATTTTGGGAATTTTACTTTTCGTGATAAAAAATTAAATAAACAAAAAATTGATTTTTCTGAAAAGTCCTAATCATAACCTACAACTTTGCCGAAGACACCAAATCGATCAGAAAATCCCTTCTCAAGATACAGAATTTCTTACATTTAAATACCCTTTTGTGTGACCAGCCCCCAAAATTGTATGGAGATTGGCATGAAAAACGAATGAAGCAAAATTGCTTCTTTTGACATAGGGTTTCATCCAAATAAAAAAAAAGAAAAGTCGATTTGCGAAATCGTAGGGAACCGCTCATAAACTAAATTTTTAAGCAAATAAAGACTTGCTTTTGTTACAAATAAATGGAAAGGAAAAGCAAAAAAAAAAAAATCCAAATTGTTTTTAACTGCTTATGTTTGAAAATATTCTAACGCTGACAGAAATACATTTTAAAATTATTTTTGATAAATTTAATCGATGATGCAATTTTTCCAATTAGTCTTCTGTATTTTTTATCATTCGATGAAATCGAATAAACTTCATCAAAATGTCCATAGCGCGAAACAACATTTAGTAAAAAAAATCCCGCTGAAAAATTATGAATGCATTAAAAAATATATGATTTTTCAATCAATAAATCAACTTCTTGTCTGAAAGTAGGTTTCTTGAAACATTCTGTTTTTCTTAATTTTATTATTTTTTTTTTATTTTGAAAAATACATCAAAACAACTTTTACTCAAAAGATATTGGATGTCGATTTTGTACAGAGGTATAATGTTTGGGGGGGGGGGGGGATGCTCAAAATTATCATCAAACCAGCCAATAACAATATGAAATCAAATAGGTCTGAAGCAATTTTTTCAGAGTTTATTACGCTTTCCTTTAAAAATGTTTTAAAAAAATTAGGGGCCAGCGAATTATTATTATTTTTTTCTTTTATATTTTAAAATCGTGGCTTGAAATATTACTTTTTATTCTACTTCTCCTCTCCCCAGTCACGAAATATTTTAGTAAAGCTGGTTCTACCAGAATCATGCTAGAATCGTGGAACATTTATGCTTGAATGCTGTAAGAATTTCCAGCTCTGTGAGAACTATGCTAGAACTCTGCTAGAATTTCGTGACTGGGCCCCTTTGCAATCTTTACTTGTGTCGAGGGACATAAACTTCTAAATAATATTTACATCAGCCTAATACACTTTTATAAAATTTCTTCATTTAGGCATCTTCATTTTGTCCCTAGACAACTCATCGATCAGACAATTTGTTCTGTAGATATATCCTAATTTCTTGGAAAATTTTATAAAAAAAATTGTTCAATAAAACAAATTATTGCAAAACTTATTGCAAACATTTTCAAGATAACTCTTAATATTTTTTTGTACGAGAAGCAAATAGTTTATGTAAAGGTCATTTCCGTATACTAAAGACTTCAACTGGTTTTCTAAACATATTTAATGTTTTGAGAATCTTAAAATTTATGAAATGCATGCATCATCCCGCATCCGTTTGCAACACAACAAGCAAGCACACTTCACTACCACCACGCTTCATGCCCGTTTGGCCCAGCACAACTACTATCATGCGCAGCAAAAACAAACGTGGTAGACGCCCCGCAGAAAGGAAATAGAGTAATACTCAAACCGATGACTTCTTTTACAAAATATTGATTTGAGTTCTGAAGTTTTATTGAAATACAATATTGAACTTTTTTGTTTTATACGCACAGCAATAAAATCTAATCAAATTTGGGAAAGAATCGATGATGAATTGAGCAGATTTCAACGAAAAATGAAATATAAAATCGTAATCGATTGTACACAAATTTCATAAAACTAAAAAAAACGAACAAAACTATTTAGTAAAATGAATAAGATGTTTGTAAAAGTTACCATTCATAAATTGGTTACAGTGAATACCCTATTGCTGTCTGCACGGCTGCTTGCTTGCTGCGTGCTTGCTTTGTTGTTGTTGTAGCGTACAACGTATGTATGCCACGCGCGTGTTGCACGCGTGTTGCATGATGTCGAATGGTTTGAAAATATTGAAAATATTTATTTAGAAAATTGCTTCTAATTACCATACTAAGCCTCAAATCTAATGAAACTAAACGCCGTTCCAGAGGGAATTGACTTGCGAAGCTTGCTTGTACTTAATTTGGGTTCTCGGTATGGCATTGTGCCTCCACGCTTTACCAGAAGTTCGTCAAATCCACAAAATTTTATAAAATGCTAAGTTTTGGTAACATATGAGAACACCATATTCAACTTATCAATCTCAATCGTGGCGGAAAATCTTCGTTAGACATCCCCCAAGAGAACAAACTATAAATTAGATTGATAGGTGTTGTAGTTTTCGAGAAATTAGCATGCTAGTGAAAAAATAATTTGGGAGCCATTTTCGGCTACCTTGCGCCCGTAAATTCACGCGGGCACGCGAGACCAATTTTCGACCAAATTTGAGCCAGTTTTTTTTTTTGCTGGCATTTTCGCTGATGTTTGTGTTTTTACCAATTTGTAAATGTGCTTAAGCTTGGAAAATTGAACCACGCGTCACAACGAGTGCGAGAAAAATGCGCATAATGGAACATAATTCAAACAAATCGAAAAGCACTTTTGAGCACCCCTCTCCGTCATTTTGGTTGGCTGAACTGGAAGTTGGCTATTTTTCCACTTTTCCACTTTTCCACTTTTCCACTTTTAAGAGTGCGCCTCTACTTGCCCCCTTGCCACCCTTCTGGTAACAAAAAATAAGTAATGTTTAGCCTGTAAATGCCACATTTTTCACCTTCGATGAGCAGATCAGGGTGGCGGCTTGTTATTGCTAATTTTACTTTTAATTTTTATTCTATTTTTAGAAATTCTCCAAAGTTTTGAAAGCCTCCATTAATATTCAAACAATAATTTAAAAAAAAAACACTAAAAGTTAATATTTTTCTTAATTTAGTTTTCACGCAATGCTTCGCAAAAGGACAACGACACATCGCGCGGCGGCAATAAACAAAGCACCGACAAGCGTTTCCAGCAATTGCTGAGCGTACGTTTTTCCATTAATAAATCGTTTGAATGTTGAGCAATTTTCCGTTTGTGTGCGGGGAGATTCGCGTCGATCATCGGCAGTTTAGGTGGAAATTGACTTTGCCGTGGCTTCTCGCGCCTTTTTCCGCCGTGGCGTCGTTGATTTGCTCGACGACGAAGACGACGCCGGTAAAGTGTTAATTGAGTGCATCGCAAAGTGGTTCAATTAGGGGGGTCGGGGCGAAAAAATGTGGGCAAAGTTTTTGAAAGCATTTTTTTCAGCGCGACGAGGTCCTTGTTCACGCGCTTGAATGATTCCTCGATTGAACCGGAAAAAAATATTCTTTGCGGATTTGATTCAGCGTGGCAGTTGCATTTAGAAACTTTTGTTTTTTTGACGTGGCTAATGCAAATTTTATTTCAAGGTTATGTATCCTCCCATAAGTGTTTTTTTTCCAAAAAAAAATGCCAGAAATACTAACGAATATTAAAACGACTTGTTCAATCGAAAGTAAACTCTAAAAAAAATGTGCTTTAAAACATTCCAAGCTTTTTTTTTATTTACTTCTACGGGATAGCAGATCAGGAAAGACTTAAAAATTTTCAATTCAATTCGGTTTTATTGGTGAATAATCAAGATACAATCAGTTCTTTTGCAGTTCATAACAGAGTTTTGGAGTTCCTTTCAGCTGTGTTTTGCACCATAATCCATTTTGGAACAATTATTTCTATAACTATGGCACTAACAAGAGCAAGAAAAATTTAAAAAAAAAACTTGCTAAAATTGCAAAGGAAAGGGGAAAGAAAGAGAAAAAGCTTATAACTACATCACAGTATTTTATCCTTTGTAGATGTGCTTGATCATCAGCTCCCCAAGGGCTAGAAATTGCTCCGCCTTGTTACGGCAGGTCCGAAACCTCGAAATCATCTCCCCCGCGAGAGCAAAGAACTCTGGCAGGGTGAAGAGATCTTCCCCGGTGACTTCTTGCTGGGCCGCATTGCCGCTACCGGCAGCGACCACGCTGGCGAACGATCGCCCCCAGCCAGGGGGGAATGCTGAGTTGTCCGCGGGAACCGTACGCTGCCCAGCAGCCGGCACGGTAACGCTCGTACTTCGCTGAGGAGGGTGGGACGCTGCTGCTTTCTTCTTCCTCTTTTCCTGCTCCTCGAGGTAATTTTTTCGTGCACTGCATCCACGGTAGTTGCTGGTATGGTTACCTCCACAGTTGGCGCACTTGATGCGCGCCTTGGTTTGCTCTGCCTTGTCCCCCAGGTCCGCCTTGCACGGCAGTGCACACGCCTCAGAGAGGTGTGTTTCACCGCACTTCACACAGCGGGGCGGAAGGTTGCAGTTCCGCGAGCCGTGGCCGAATTTCTGGCAACGGTGGCATTGTGCTGCGTCCGACGGGTTCTTTGAGTAGAACCGCCAGTTTACCCAAAACCCGTCCAACGCCTTAGTTCGTCGCAGGTCTTGAATCTTGACGGTGCCGCGGTCGAAGTACAACAGGTACAGTGTGTGTGTACCTGTGACTGTTGTCTTCCGCGAGAGGACTTTTATGTCACGCGGCGTTATTCCAGCACCCGAGAGGTCCTTCTTGAGGTCGGAGATCGGGCGGTCTTGGTACCCCTGCAAGACGACCTTAACGGCTGTCTTCTGCACGGGGTCGAATGTGTAGAACTTGAAGTTTTTACCCTTCAATTTCTCCACAACCAGGTCGAAGTTCTTGTTGTCAAATGTGTAGACTTGCACTGACGACTTACCGATTTTCAGACAATATCCGAGGCCTTCCAGCAACTCGTCAATATCGTCCACCAACGTGTCCAAAACAAAAATTGGAGGTGGTCTACGTTCCTTTGGAGAATTGTTCGTTTTTGGCGTCGGCACTTTTTTCCGTGCACGACGATCGTCATCGTCGTCGTCGGTAGTGCTGCTACCGTCGGTGTTGTTGTTGTTGTTTTCTTCGTCGTCGCTCAGCATCTGGAACTCGTTCCTGATGGGAATGTTGGCGGATGTTGACGTGTTGGTCGTGGCACCGGAAGTACCGGAACGGGTTCGCACTGGTGATCTTGGAACATACCCGGGATGTAGCAACTTTTTGTCGATGCCTTCTGCGCTCACGCTCCCCTGCGCGATGGCGGTCGACACGGCGTTGGTTTGTTTACCTTTTTGCACACGGCCGGTAGACGAACTTCGCGGGTTTTTCGAGGCCGCACTCGAACTGCCACGGCCACGGCCGGCCTTTGGCATGCTGCAGGAGCAAACTCGCGGGTAATCACGGTAATTTACGACGAAAAAAATCGAAAAAACGATGGAGCACTGAGCACTTGACTGCTGCTTGCTCTCGTGCTTACACGGAGGTGAATGACTTAAAAATATGTTCGTGAAATCTGAAATATTTTGCAAATCATTTATCACAGCAGGCCGCAAGTCTGTGTATCCGTATAGTCCTTGTAGATCAAAGGCGGTCATAGGTCTGGTCTGGCTGGGCGAATTTATAAAAAGCATATTCTAGAAAATATATTGAATTTGTTTTTAGTAAATTTGTTAATTCTTAACACTAAATATATCAGAAAAATCCATATTTTTGGCACTTGAGTTATGCCGTTTAAAAATATTTATCTAGGTTTTGTCCAATTTTAAAAAATGCAATCATATATAAAAAAACATTTTAAAATTGGTGAGAGTAACAAAATTGAGATAATTTAGATTACAAGACCTGTTAACATATCTGATTTTGTTGTTAGAAAATCATAAACATCGATAATGAAAAATGAATGAAATGTCCCCAAAACATAGGCCAAAATTGATATCGATCAGATCTTATGAGAGAATGTCAAATAGTAATACAATCACAACTAAAGTTGTGCCACATGGAAAACAGTCAATCATTGATCACTTTATTCGAACTTTGAAAAAAATCAGCAATCATAACGAAATTTGTTATCATTTATTATTGAATAAAGATTGGCTAGAAATATGGGAAAATTTGAGAGTAGATTTTTTCCATTCTGGATACCCCAAGGAAATTGATAATTTGTACGAAAATTGCCGAAGTGTTTATGAGCAAATTTTTAAAAAAAATTATTTAGTTTAAATTGGCTCCAACTGTAGGAAAATTTTGATCTCTTTTTTCAAGGGTATCATTTTGGTCTTTAAACCAAAACATTATTAAAAGTTGAAATTTTAAAGGTGGATTTTCAATTATTGTTACCGTCTTCAGAGGTGACATTGAGTGTGAGGGTGAGATTGTGTCATGCAAATTTCTACTATTTTGTATGACCCAATCTCGCCACCAACATTTTTTTAGTTAAAATTAACTATAGCTATGGACAAATTTGGACCAATTTTGTCAAGGACATCATTTTGGCCACCCTTTTCAAATGTTAGTCTTGATTTTTTTAAATTGAAAATTGAACCATTAGCTACTGGAGACACTGGCATTAGAAAATGTGTAACTGTTTGGATAAGACTTAGGTGAGACTTCAGCTTCAATTTTCCTGTTTTTTTTTTTTCTTTTATCCGCTGGGTCTCAATAACCAGAGAACCAATGTTCAATAATTCTTAGACAACATTTTAAAACATTTTCTGAAGTTTTCGAAAAAAAGTTCACTCATGAACACCTTAAAAAAATTGGAAACTGCATTTTTTTAGTTAAAATCAATTTTTAGGTGGCCATATTTCAAAAATGATGCAATTTTTCTAAATTTCTGTGCAGTACTTCCTGATTGCAAATTCAATTTTACATTAAAAGCTGTTGTTGAAACAATTTGTCGGGTAACATTTTTATTTATTCCAAAAAATACTTTTTTAAGAAATAATAAAAATAACCTTTGCCCCCTAAAAAATCTAAAAAAAAAAATACAACTTCAAATAAATTAAATAAAAAAATCTTCAAAATAAAATTTTCTTATTCCTTCTATCTGAATAGCTCGCATCAATACCTAAAACTTTGCCGAAGACACGATTCAAGTTTAGTCAGTAATAATTTAAAAAAAAAACTAACTTAATCCACCTATGTCCGGCTTGAAAAAAAGTACATAAATATCACTTAAGTGGTCAGAACTCGAGACAGGGTTGCCAGATCTTCAATGTTTTGGACTCATTGGAAAGGTTTTTTAATAACCTAACCAACGATGGGTCGGATGATGGATCCGGACACAGTTTACATACATTAAAAAGAGATCCGGCTTCAAAAAAGTACACAAATATCATTTAAGTGGTCAGAACTCGAGACAGGGTTGCCAGATCTTCAATGTTTTAGACTCGTTGGAAAGGTCTTTCGATTACCTAACCAACGATGGGTCGGATGATGGATCCGGACATTGTTTACATACATTTAAGTGAGATCCGGCTACAAAAAAGTAAATAAATGTCACTTAAGTGGTCATAGCTCGAGACAGGGTTGCCAGATCTTCAATGTTTTGGACTCATTGGAAAGGTCTTTTGATTACCTAACCAACGATGGGTCGGATGATAGATCCGGACATAGTTTTCATATAGATAAGTGAAATCCGGCATCAAAATTCCAGCACCTGATTCGCAACTCTGACCCTTTTTATACGTAACTTTTGAACTACTTATCGGATCTTCAAACAATTCAATAGTGCATATGGGGCACCAAAACAAATCGAATGCAACTTGTTTGACTCTAATCGGATCAGCCAGTGCCGAGAAAACGTGGCAAGAATTTTGAGCACCAAAGTGAATACGCACACACATACACACACACACACAGACATTTGTTCAGTTTTCGATTCTGAGTCGATATGTATGCATGAATATAGGTCTACGAGCTGTTTTTCAAAAGTTCATTTTCGAGCAGGATTATAGCCTTACCAAAGTGAGGAAGGCAAAAATTAAACAAAAATATAAAAATTGAAATTGCAAGCCATGGTATTAACATTTGATTGAAATTAGTAGTTTATGCAACAAGTTGCAAAAAAAGGATTTTTTCAGCATTAATCGTAAATTTATCCAACGAGGTTCACCGAGTTGGATAAATACGACGAGTGATGAAAAAATCAAGTTTTGCAGCGAGTTCCATACAACGTTTTTTTGCAATTCGGGAAACACCCTTTGAACAGAATTATAGGACAAAATGTCCTTGCATTGAGTCAATGAATCGTTTAAATAAAAAAAAAAAATATGTTGAAAAGTATAACTTTTCCAAAAAAGTGCTGAAAAGTTCAACTTTTCAGTATCCATTTCAGCGCTGAAAAGTAGAACTTTTTAGCATTTGTTTTGAAAAGGGTTACTATTCGATTCTGTTATTTTGGTACAGGCAAGTAGGCTGTTTCGTCGTTCAAGACTGACAGGAAAAGTAAGTAGTTTCACGGCAGAATTGCAAAAAGTGTTTTAAAATGCATCTTACACCTGCCCAGTTGTTTTGGAATCAATATGTTTTTAAATATCTAGGTATCAAACAATTTTTTTACGGCGAAATAAATCTCTTTGCGATGCATCGGAGTTCCACAAAAAATCAAAATATTTTTAATCGATCCCAGACATACTGAATATGATTTTATACGCAGGGAAATGCATTTCAAATTGTTTTCAGTCGATAAGACTTCTATTTTCATTAAAATTTTTAAGTTTAAAAAATTTTTTTTTGCCCCGTGATTTGGCTCGAATTTGAAGGAGGACGACACAAACTTCAGTAAATATTTGCAACGGCCTAAAAACGAAATGTTCAAACTCAAAGACATGTTTTCCTAAATTAGCACAAACACACTCCTGTGACACACTTCCTCGAGCGCCCAATTCCCTCCAAAGCGTAGATTTCTAATCTGTACCCTCCTCCCCGCGAATCCCATTCCTAACCCGGCTCAAACCAGCTCACTGTTTTAGCATTCAGAGCCCAACTCTCCACCAGTCGTGGTCGTTCGCCACCACGCCAAACCACGTCGCGCGCCGTTGACGTTCGACATTTTTCCCCTGAAATCGGCAACGGAGCTCGGCTTGATCTTTGTTTTGCCTGCAAATTACCACCTTCGTTGGTTCGCCTTTTGGCCTGCTAAAACTGTCCAAAAACGACCGACCGACTTTGGCTATAGTTGTCCAAAACCAGTTTGACTGTTTGCCAATCAGAATCTTATGCCAGCAGCAGCGGCTGTATCAACTGGTCACTGTGTTCTTCGAGTTGATCACACAACTGCTTCTCAGGTGCACAAGTCAGCTGGTATCCCTTTGGAAGGCGAATTGGGTCCAAAACACAAGACACAATCTCCACGTCCTTCTGGCGGACCTTCAGCATTCCGTTATGTTGCCGACACTGTTCCTTCTCCCAAACGAGATCTCTTCGATTGCCAATTTGCATCTTCCACCATCGGCATCAACATCAACAACAAAGGGAACACTGACATTACCGACCGCTCACCAGCATCCAAATATCTTGCGACCTCGTCTCCTAACAGGTTTCTCGATCGGTTTCACGATCTCTTCACCGCGCACGGAATCCGGCTTATCGCCTTCACTTACTTCTTAAGCTTTGCTGAAGCTCGCTTGACGGTCCGGTCACCGCCAGTGATTCCCTTCTCGGCTGTAGTAATCCTCGAGACTGCTGAGCGCGGATAACCTGTTGAACTCTTTCTAGGACACAACACCACAACAACAACCACCCAACACTTGGGAGACCTCCGCGAGTGAAATCTTCTCGCGGGATGTTTTTGGGCGCGGACAGGCCCCAGTTGTACTACACACACCTTTCTCCCTCTCTCTTTCACTTCTTCGCGACTCGGATGTCCACCGACACACAAAAATTTACACCCGCCGCCGTCACAACCTGGGACAGCACCCTTCGCGTCCCCACAGAGAGCTCCAAAAAAGCTTCAACAACAACAAAAATCTCGAATCAGCGCGCCAACAGCTTCACCAGAAGAACCGGCACAACGACAACAACTTTCGACTCACTCAACAAACGCCTTTACGGCCCGTAGCTGCGCATCAACACACAACCGTTACACGTGAACGCTGAAAGAAGACTGACGAATTCCGTACACGCGGCCGGGTTCGTCCAGCTGGAGTTGGGGCGCTGTGGTGCCACCGAAGCAGCACAGATTCATTCCGTTCATCCTGATGAACTAAAGGGGGTCCGGTGAAGTTCATGTGAGCTCGCTCTCGCAAGAGAGGGAGATTGAAAGAGAGCGGAATTTTCTGCAACATTTTGTAAACAGAAATGTTTGGGTGAAAAACCAAGGCGGTTCATTTCAGTGATTTGTTGCGCGAGGAAAATTGAGGCGGTGGAAAGGTAAGCGCGCGGCACCACGTGGATAAGAGCTTTGAGAGAGCTTTGGTTGGAGCGCTTCCGTAGGTGAAACTTTTCAGGATATTGTGAAATGTTTCGCGGGAGCACTCGAGAGCTTTGCATATTAGAGATGGTAGGGTTCTTTGGAATTTGAGGTAGTCATCTTTAATGTTTTTTTAAAGGTCCATTACCAGAGTTTTTTTTTTTTAAAAGGACCAATAAACTATTGTCTTTCATATGTTTATAGGACCTAATAAAAAAAAACTCTAGATTTATTCCTAATCCTATTCATTTTTTGCTTTTTCAGTGTTTTATTATTCGTGTTTCGAGTGTCATTTTTTTATTTTTTTCAGTGATTAGTGATAATTGTGTTGCTTGCATCAGTTGATTGTGGACGGTGGAGAAGCGCGCTAAACTTGCAGGATTATTCGTGTTTCGAACGTAATTTTCAGTGAGTGTAGTTTTTTGTGCTTTAATCAAGATTGGATTAATTGTTTTGTGATTATATAAAAAAAATCAAATCAAATCAAACCATCCACATTAACGACCCCCGGGTCTTTTGTGGTCTCTATTGCAAGTTTCTGCTCGAACCTAGGAGTCCGAAGGCTTGAATGGGGAGAGCACCCAAACCTCTTTCTACTCCAAGGAACCTTCCACCCCAGTGTTTGAACTAACGACCTTTGGATTGCGAGTCCAACCGCTGCCAGCGATTCCACCGGAGTAGGCTTGGTTTGGTGTGTTGTTTGTACTTATGGCATGGAGACGACGACTCCTACACCTGGAATGACTTAACGGCCTAACAACCAAGGCCGGGACCGACATTTTACTTCCTCATCCGATGGAAGGTTGGAGCAGATGGGAATCGAACCCAGAATCATCCGCTTACAAAGCGGACAGCGTAACCATTCGGCCACGCACTGCTGCTGTGATTATATAAGCCCTTCCTATATCATAGTTGCTCAGAAGGCACGGCGTCGGGTAAATTGTGCATTAATTTTTCGAATAATGTGTTAAATTTTTACGGTGAAGAACTCGTTTATCGAAAGACACACTGGCATTTTAGTTTGACAGTGTGAGTCCCGTGTAAAAAGTGACAGTTCGTCACTTTTTAGTTTGACTTTGTCAAACCAACGGGTTACAATCTAAAAAAGTGTCGAAAAAGTGACCAACCACCAGTGTTGCGTTCCTCACGCGCTCACCCGCTCGTGAGCGCTCACTTTTCGCTCATTCGTGAGGAGGAGTGCTGCGCGAGCTAGCTCGCGTTTGCCCGCGATCACGTTTGCTCCGATTTTTTCAGCTCACGTTTGCTCCACGCTCGCGCTCGCGCTCATTTTGGACGTATCGTTAATCATTTAACGTTTTTGAGAAAGTTGTTTTTTTTCAATTCTAGATGGATTTTTTGCTTAAGGCGCAGCAGGGCTGTGGAAATATCACTTTGTGAACACATTTTATGATATATGACCATATATCAACCATGTTTTTGAATAATAGGTTGGATTCGCAAGTGTCAAATCATTTTGGAGACATACAGTTGGATGTATAAATATTTTCGAATTAATAGGCCTTATTTTATTAAGGTAAGCAGAGAGGTGCGAGGGGAGGGGTATAGACGCCTAAATAAAAGGGCCTGTAAATCTTAGAAAAACTCACAACACAATGAATTGATTCAAGAGGATTTATGCTTTGGTAAGTTCGATTCAATGTGTATGTGCTTGGTTGATTATAATATAACATTAAACTGTTTTATGTACCTAATCAGTGTTTTGACTGCATTTCCAGAGTGCGGGTCAGAATGAGCTACCATTAAAAAAAGTTATTCCGTTTAATAAATCTTTCAGTGATTCAGTTATTAGAAATGGCTGATCATTTCTATTAAGTAAATCTTTATTTGGACAAACATTTTAGAAAATAGAGTAACATTGTTGAAGCAGTTCTATTTTTTAAAATAAGCCTCAAAATTGCTGAGGGTTGAAATAACCCTTTTGTCTCAAATAATATAAATTGTCAATATTTTCACCACGAAAAGGTTAACTCTACTTCCCCCAAGTAGATTTTATTCAACACTTCCGCAACCAAGCCTCTGAAAATATTCAATTATAAGTTATATATGATTTTTTGAACATGAATGATTGAAACTGTTTAAAAGGTTATTTAAAAAAATTAAAATATACAGAAATCGTCAATATTTTTTTGTACATAACAAACAATACAATGTAATTGGTCCAATATGGATTTGATGTGTATACAAATGTCTAGATTTTAAATACATAGAACGTAAATTTCAGTTCGCTGGCCAAATCCATTTCATTGCTTACTTTTGTTTGATGGACCACTTTCTTGTTTGTTTTTGCTGCCTGTGCTAGGATAGTTCTAGAAACTTCGTTTCAAACAGGCAGATGCTTCAACAGGAAAAAACAACTACCTACTTTGGCTCACCAGCTCACGTGAGCGAAAAACGCTCCGGTGACGTGAGCAAGCACGAGCTACCTGATAAAAACTCACGCTCCAGCTGGAGCGAGCGCGCCTTCCGTGAGCGCTCGCTCATTCGCAACCCTGCCAACCACCGGGGGTTGAGTGTATAACCTTATTTTATAGATTTACAAATTCGACACATTTTTATGTTTGGGTCATCCTCCGCCAACCTAAACAGCAGCCTTTGCAAAGTTTCAAAATGTAGATATTTTGAAAAATATGAATTTTGTTTTAAATGAGAAAATAACCGAAAAGTACATTAAATTTTCCATTAGATGAAATCTCGATTAAATTTTCAAAAGGCCCTATCTGCATAGGAAACCCATGAGGGATAGGTTGTTTTGAAAATTTAATCTAGAAATGTCCTATTTTTGAGTTAAATAAAGAAAAATGGCAGAGGTTTTGAATCTTATTTTGTTTTTTTTTTATGAAAAATACGTATTTTCAGAATTTTGAGTATCGTTAATCGTGAATGACATTAATAGAATGTAAATTTAATTTTGGAATATTTTACAACTTTGTAAGGTTTGTCTCAAAATTATTATTTTTAAACATTACTGGGTAGGCCACACAAGTACCATGCACTATTTTTGACAAAAAATGTTTCAAATAAAAAAACTCGTTGGGTTGAAAATTCTTATTTTGAATTCGAAGGGAGGGGACTTTGATAGCCAAATTTTTTCATGTTAAAATCAGTAAATTTCGTGTTTATGTCACAGGAACCATCACTAAGGTTGCTGCTATATATTATTTTTTTAAATATTTTATTTATTTAGTTTAGCTTATAAGCATTTTATTTTTAAAAAAACATAAAATGTAGGTAAAATTGTAAAAAAATAGTATTTAAGTAATGTTTATTATCAAAATCAAATCAAATTATTCGCTCTACAGCATTGCCTTGGCGTTCTCGATTGCGAGATTCCTACTCGACACTAGGTGTCCGAAGGCTTGATTGTTGAGGCAATTGCAAACCTCTTTTTACACCTTAGCTTCCATCCATCCCGGGATTCGAACTGACGACCTTTGGATTGTTAGTCCAACTGCCTACCAGCGACTCCACCGAGACAGGACCCAGGGAGACGACTCCTACACCTGGGCTGAGCTAACGACCTAACCTTTTTAGGTTAGTCCGGGGCCAACATTTACTTCCCGTCCGACGGAAGGCGTGATCAGGCAAATCTCGTCTCGAAAAATGCCACCGGGACCGTCTGGGATCGAACCCAGGCCGACTGGGTGAGAGGCAGCCACGCTTACCCCTACACCACGGTCCCGACAATGTTTATCATAAAAACGCTTTATATTATATTTTAAACTGAATTCGAAGCACGAATCAAAAGCTTTCACATTTTATAAGAATTTTTTTCTACTGAAAATGCCTGTAAACTTAATTTTTTGACAAAGAACTTTGTCCTAAGGTTTCTATACGTGGTGTCAATCCAATATTTTCGCGAAGCGAAAACGTTACGTGACGAATTCCCCTCTCTCGGCAAATTTCCCCTCTTGTTGGTGCACGCTGGTTGGTTGAACAAGAGATTGAGATTGATGTATCTAAAATCACCCCCACTTGCCCTCATAATTTTCGGATCGTCGAAGTGGCAAAAAGCGAATAAGGTGGTATGGGAGAATGGGTGCAAAGAGGCGGGACATACGTCCCCGATCTAAATTAACAAAACGCGGTTCGGTCGGCCCCGTAAATTCATTCTTTTGCTGGACGTCGACGAGAACACATCAAGAGCAGATGGCCTGGAGGCCCGGGAGCAGATGCCTGGAGGCAAGGACCAGCCACTGGCATGAGCGGGAGTCGATCATTGGAACTGGCCACCACCTGGAGTGGCCGGAGGCCTCGGGGATGTTCCGATGGGAGGACATTTGGCGAACCATAAGAGTTGGGGCAATAAGGGTATCAAACTTTATGGTTTTTGATACTGGACATTAAAAAGTTGCATTTGGCCATTATCTGAAGTTAAGCAGCTAAAATAAATAGCTGATTTCAGGCAGGAAGTAATATATCAGTTACTACGATGCATTTTTTTGTGCCGCTGCGAAAATCTGTTTCTGGAAATTTAGAATAACTATTTCGTAATCAATTAGAGCCCTAAAAAGGGCAGTTTTAATGTTTGCTGTTGAAATTTACTTTGCTGCCGCCGATTGCTTGCAACAGCCTTGCAAAAACATTTCCGCATCTTGGTAACTTTCGAGTGGTGAGGGAAAGTCGATTTGTCTTGTGTAATTGTAAGGGAATCATGGGGAAATTTGGATCGGACATTCTAATCAAACATTCTTGCAAAGATTTTTGTCATGTGTAACATAACCACCTGCACCATTTTTTATTGCGTTTCATAAACACATAAAGTATATAATTTACAAATTCATTTTATCTTTTTCTAGTGGAAAATTGACCAAAGAATCAAAAAATCCATTCTGTTTTCCGTTTTGAGCTCATTCTCATTGAGAAAATCACGACACTTTGAGAATATTTAAATTTTCCCATTCATCAACACTTTTATAATTAGAGTAAACTAACTTTTTAAACTTTTCAAAATATTATAACTACTTCGTCATGAATTACTTAGAACCCTTCTCTACCACGGTCAGAATGATTCCATACCATTCCGAATGTATTTATTTTTGAATGCATCATTTTACGGAATAATCTCACCCCGTCACCTGGGACCACCTTTTTCCGATTTCATATGAGTTGACAGAGAATTACCCAAATTCAATATTTTTTTTTATATTTACAAAAATTGATAAAAAAGAAATCCGTTTTTTTTTTTTTTTTTTTTTTTTTTTTTTTTTTTTTTTTTTTTTTTTTTTTTTTTTTTTTTTTTTTGCGGGTCGAGGTGGGATAGCCAGGATCAAGTCAGTCCAAGTCCGGTTGTGTAAAGGAACGGTAATGGTCGTGTCAATCACATGCGGATCGCTCGCACTCCATGGGAGCGGGGATTGAGGACATGATTGGGTAGGTTAAAATGAGATTGTGTTTGTGAGAGTATGTAATCGTGTAATGATGTAAATAAGCTAAATCGAAACTTCGTGCTCAATCGCCGCCCCCAATGTTCATTAAAAACCCCATTCGCACAAGCTTCGCAAAATCAGTGCTGTAGGTTTTAACTGTCGAGACTGTTAAAACCAACAGAACTGGCCCCAAGGAACTCGAGCGAACGGGGTACACTATCCACACACCAACGGACTTTTACTATATGACCCTTAACTGTTCCAACAAAGGCAAAATTATTAAAATAAATTCATATGTTGAGGTTTAAACTCAATCAGCAAAGGTAATTATTTAAAAATGCAAAGAAACACACCTCGGGCAAAAATTTCCCACATAAAAAAATCGGAACTTGTATAAAATGTTTTACAGTCCCCTGTCCTGTCACGTTCGTCAAAAGTCTTGTCAATTTTGCTGAAAATTAAAGTGGTTAGTGTTGCAGTTAATCGTATTGAACATGACCAGAAAAGGCAGGCCTGTAATACGATTATCATGCATGAGTACTTAGCTTTAAAGAGGACGACTCCGCAACCGCCGTTAGATGTCCTCGATCACCTTCGCCAGCATAAGTCGCAATTGGCCAATAACGAGTTTGTCCTGGTTGTCCTTTGACCAGCTCCGCCGTGGGTACCATCATATCGAAATCGGAGTTCCATTACGCTACACAACCCGGCCGCTAGGTACGCTCCAGTTGCTCCGAATTTTCCGATGACAGGAAGCATTCGGTCATTCGGTTCCGTCTGGATTTATTCTTCAAAACTGTGGCACTGTAAATATTCTTCAAATAAACCAGAGTCGTCGTCAATATATTTTTTTTTTATATTTACAAAAATTGATAAAAAAGAAATCCGTTTTTTATATTGAAAATTAAAAAAAGTTTTTTCTATCATTTCAAAAGCTTGCAAAAAAAAGAGTTGAATATTTTTCTATATTGATTTCTTTGTGTGAGGAGCTTCCACTTTGCTCTCCATCCGCATTAACTTTTTCTTATTCCTGTTTTTTTGTATTTCTGTTGCTTTACCTACCATCTGTCTCTTGTAGGTCCTTGTGAGAGGATCATCGATCAATCCTCACTAACGTACTATCTTTTAATTCTAGAGTTTTTTTTAATAGGGCCTATAAACATATGAAACACAATAGCGTATAATAGGTCCTTTAAAAAACTCTAGAATTTTTCTTTTTTTCACTGCCAGTCTTTGTGAGGGGATACTCAGCTCGATTTGCTCTGAACCTTTTCTCATCTATGATTTCCCCGTTTATTAGTAGTTAGAGCAAAGCCGGAGATCGGGAGCATCGCGAATCGGGGAGGGACAGTATGCTGTAGTGGCGGAGACCAGAAATATGTCACAAGGGGTTTATTGAATTGCACAATTCCAGAGTTTTTTTTTGAAAAGGTCCTATAAGCTATTGTTTTTCATATGTTTATAGGACCTAATCAAAAAAAGGTGCAGGTGGTTATGTTACACATGACCAGTATGACAAAGAACTTAGCAGAAAAGCTTTTAAAATAAAGCAATTTTGTTGAATTATGCGTCAGATAAAATCAAAACATTATTGGATTTATAATTTCGTTTAATTTCTCTTTAAGCTCCGTATTAAAAAACCATGATATCTCTATAATTCGATGTTTGTCCCCCAATCGGAACAATCGCGAGGTAGCGGACTCTCCAGATTGTTGCCACCTTTTACGAAATGGCCAGTATTGTAAACCATGAGTTGTGATACCCATATTGCCAAAACTCGTTGGTTCAAAAGATGTCTTCCTGGGAAAACTTTCCTTTAGGGCACCGGCCACTGCAGCTTTTGGCCAACTTTTTCTAAATTGCCATTTTCATTACCAATATCAAAAACCATGAAATTTGATACCAATATTGCCCAAAATCGTATGGTTCGGTAAATGTCCTACCGGGAAAACCTCCCTGAGGGCACCGGCCACTCCAGGTTGTGGCCAATACTGTCAAAATGGCCATTTTCATCACCAGTATCAAAATCCAAGAAGTTTGATACCCATATTGTCCCCTCTCGTATGGCCTTCCATCGGAACACCCCTGAGGAATCTGGCCACTCCGGGTCTTGTGGCCAGAATATTCCGGTAGCTCTCAATTATTCTGGCTGGCCTGCCTCCGCTTGGTCTGCTCCTAGCTCTGGGCTAGATGCTTTTCGGCCAACTGCTTCTGAACCTCCAGGTCTTCTGCTTCCAGGTCTAGTTTGTTGTTTACTCCTCGGCGTCCAACGATAGAATGATTTCCCAGGTTTGACCAAGCGGGCTTATATTGGCTTAGAATGGAGACGGATGTCCCGCCCCTTTGCGCCGGTTGTCCCATTCCTACGTCATTCGCTTTTTGATGCACTGGTGGGAATGGGAAGTCGTAAAGGCAGCATTTTTGCCAACGATTTTCATTCCATCGTCATCGTTCGAACCGACAACATCGTAGCAGCAGCAGCAGCGGAAAAAAATCAACGACTGGAGGAAATCAAGAGCAAGCTCCGAGAAGAAGAAACACGCCAGCGTGTGCGTGAAATTGCTGCCAAAACGACGTCGAAGGAGAAAAACAAGGCCTACTTGGATGGACGCTCGAGAAGATGGCCACAAAAATCAACTTCTGCTGCAATTTAACAAAATGGCGCTTTTCAGCGCCAACGAAAAATTCACGCAAGAGTTATTGTTTCAAATGATTCATGCACTGCTTTTGGTGCAGTTTAAAGCTTTTGACGCTTGGCGTTTAAATTAATTTAAATATTTCCACCAAAATTTTCATTTTAAAATAATTTAACGAATATTAGCAATTTTCGCTTGCAAGTGTCCACGGTCAATCGATCGCAATTGGCCTTGAACAAGCAAGCGCGTGCTTTGACCCACGCAAAAAATCTTTCCGCTCTCTGATTGGCTGTTTTGTTTTGCCGTGGAGTCGTGAAGGCAGCATTTTTGCCAACGATTTTCATTCCATCGTCATCGTTCGAACCAACAACATCGTAGCAGCAGCAGCAGCAGCAGCGGAAAAAAATCAACGACTGGACTGCCCATATTTGAAAATTCGGCTATTATGCCAAATCAAGTATTCCGAGAAAAACGCGTTTTAGTGTCTGTGACAAAATCTCCGTCAAGGCAATTTCCCATAAGAGTGGCATATTAGCCGTTTGGTTTTTCGCATCGGCAGCCAAGTCTAAGCACTATTTCAGTAAAATTCAAGTTCCAGAAGATGCGTTGGAACATCCTCTACCACCTGGTGCTAATATCTCGTTTTTGCCAAAAGTGGATATTAGCCGTTTTTTCAATGGTGGGCAGTGGAGGAAATCAAGAGCGAGCTCCGAGAAGAAGAAACACGCCAGCGTGTGCGTGAAATTGCTGCCAAAACGACGTCGAAGGAGAAAAACAAGGCCTACTTGGATGGACGCTCGAGAAGATGGCCACAAAAATCAACTTCTGCTGCAATTTAACAAAATGGCGCTTTTCAGCGCCAACGAAAAATTCACGAAAGAGTTATTGTTTCAAATGATTCATGCACTGCTTTTGGTGCAGTTTAAAGCTTTTGACGCTTGGCGTTTAAATTAATTTAAATATTTCCTCCAAAATTTTCATTTTAAAATAATTTAACGAATATTAGCAATTTTCGCTTGCAAGTGTCAACGGTCAATCGATCGCAGTTGGCCTTGAACAAGCAAGCGCGTGCTTTGACCCACGCAAAAAATCTTTCCGCTCTCTGATTGGCTGTTTTGTTTTGCCGTGGAGTCGTGAAGGCAGCATTTTTGCCAACGATTTTCATTCCATCGTCATCGTTCGAACCAACAACATCGTAGCAGCAGCAGCAGCAGCAGCAGCGGAAAAAAATCAACGACTGGAGGAAATCAAGAGCGAGCTCCGAGAAGAAGAAACACGCCAGCGTGTGCGTGAAATTGCTGCCAAAACGACGTCGAAGGAGAAAAACAAGGCCTACTTGGATGGACGCTCGAGAAGATGGCCACAAAAATCAACTTCTGCTGCAATTTAACAAAATGGCGCTTTTCAGCGCCAACGAAAAATTCACGAAAGAGTTATTGTTTCAAATGATTCATGCACTGCTTTTGGTGCAGTTTTAAAGCTTTTGACGCTTGGCGTTTAAATTAATTTCAATATTTCCTCCAAAATTTTCATTTTTAAAAAATTTAACGAATATTAACAATTTTCGCTTGCAAGTGTCAACGGTCAATCGATCGCAGTTGGCCTTGAACAAGCAAGCGCGTGCTTTGACCCACGCAAAAAATCTTTCCGCTCTCTGATTGGCTGTTTTGTTTTGCCGTGGAGTCGTGAAGGCAGCATTTTTGCCAACGATTTTCATTCCATCGTCATCGTCAACGATCGCAGTTGAGTCTTGAACAATTGCTCAAAATCATATGGTTCGGTAAATGTCCTCCCAGGAGAACCTCCCTAAGGGTACCGGCCACTCCAGGTTGTGGCCAATACTGTCAAAATGGTATTTTTCATAACCAGTATTTAAAAACATGAATTTTGATACCCATATTGCCAAAAATTGTATGGTTCGCTAAATGTCCTCCCGAGAAAACCTCCCTGAGAGCACCAGCCACTCCAGGTTGTGGCCAATACTGTCAAAATGGTCATTTTAATTACCAGTATTGAAAAACATGAATTTTGATACCCATATTGCCAAAAATCGTATGGTTCGGTAAATGACCTCCCGGGAGAACCTCCCTGAGGGCACCGGCCACTCCAGGTTGTGGCCAATACTGTCAAAATGGCCATTTTCATTACCAGTATTGAAAACCAGGAAGTTTGATACCCATATTGCCCAAAATCGTATGGTTCTGTTAATGTCCTCCCGGGAGAACCTCCCTGAGGGCACCGGCCACTCCAGGTTGTGGCCAATACTGTCAAAATGGCCATTTTCATCACCAGTATCAAAATCCAAGAAGTTTGATACCCATATTGTCCCCTCTCGTATGGCCTTCCATCGGAACACCCCTGAGGGTTCTGGCCACTCCGGGTCTTGTGGCCAGAATATTCCGGCTGGCCTGCCTCCGCTTGGGCTGCTCCTTGCTCCAGGCCAGCTGCTTTCGGCCAACTGCTTCTGGGCCTCCAGGCCATCTGCTTCCAGGTCCAGGTTCTTGTTTACTCCTCGGCGTCCAACGATAGAATGATTTCCCTGGGCTGATCGAGCGGGGTTTATATTGGCTCGAAAATTCCACGCAACAGTGCCTTGTTGCGTTGCAGACCCCTTCCCAGTACCAAGCATGCAACATTTTCGTAACGCGCGACATTTTTCGTTTTTCTGGATTGACACCTCACCAGAATAGAGCCCTTAGGACAAAGTTCTTTGTCAAAATGTCGAGAATTGATTGTCTTATTACTACATCGAATATATGAACAACAATCCCTGCGAAAAGACGTTTCGGATACGTTTCAGCCAACAAAATAAAGTGCGACGGATGTTCACCCAATGTTACTTGCGTGTAAATAATGTTTATTCATTTAGATGTTTAAAGTGTAATTTCAAGGTTCATTTATCGTTTCACTATTCCGAAAGTCTGCTGCTTTTATAATTTATTGTTGAAACTGTTTCCTTTTTATTTCCCTCTTGCTTCACAGAATATAGGCATTTGTATGCCTTTTTATTCATGTTTATTTATGTTGCTTTAATTGTCAAATTGATAAAACTAAAAAAAATGAGTTAATCAATTGCCATTACTCTACCCTAACTGTCTGTCCGTTATTTTAGTCTATTTACAATGATCGTGTCACTTTACACCCTTTTTGTCAAAGGCATTTATTCTCTCTCGCACGCGCACTCGCGCTAAATTCTCTCTCACTATTCTGCTCTACTGTTTTTTTTTTTTTTATTATTATTATTTCTATACAATCTAACAGGCATTGCCCGGAATCCGTATCTCAGCGTGTTTCTTTTTTTATTTTTCTTCATTTTTCATAAGATTTCTCCACCTCCTTCCTTTCATTTTTTTTTTCTTTTTTTGCATAACGTGTTCTGAGCCACTAGGCAAGGGTTATTTTCTTTTGTTTTATTACACTCATATATTCACTTAGATCGCGCCTCTTCTAATGTCCAGTGTGTTTCTGTGTGGCTTTTTGCTATTTATTCTGCTTGTGTTACTATGTGTTGGGTGAGTTTTAAAAACTTTTACTCCGTTTTACGCAACTTTACTTGTGTATTAATAAATAATTACTATTTTTAATTACAAGTAACAAGCAGTTTCTCAAAACGAAAAGAAAAAAAAATGATGCTGGATCATTTGCCATCGGTCGGTGCGTCATTACCACGTAATTGTTTAAGACTAACTCTTCGTACAGTTTCGTTTGGAAAATCAAACTCTTCTAAGGGTGTATTTTGTTTAAAACGACCTTCATTTTTTTGTTTTGTTTTTTTTTCTAGCTTTTTTTTTTCTTCTCTCTCATGCATATGTGTACTCTATACTTGTCTTAGTAATTTGCCCGAAAGTGGTTTCTGTTTAGTAGCGTACTATTTGTTTTTAGAATCGAGAGGAACGCCCGAAAAGAGAGGGAAAGCCTGCTAGAGCTGGAACAATGCATAAAAACCCGAAATTTGAAAGAGCCAGTCATAATTTCAATTTCTTTTTTTTTTCCTTCAAAGCATTGTATCTCCAAAATAACTCTATGAATCATGCTCAAACCAAGATTAGCTCCTAGGGGACATTTCAAGAAATCGAGTTGTACATCGGGTTTACCGGAAATCCTCCTAAAGCGGTCAAAAGGTCAAAACAAACAAGAAATTCAAGAAATACTCAAAATTTAATAAATTTAAGAAATACAAAAAATTCCAGAATTCCCAATTCCAAATCACAAAAAAAAACAAAAATCGAAAAATTCAAGAAATTTACGAAATTTAAGAAATTTAAAATAACATCAAATATAAGAAATTTACAAAATAAGAAAAAAAATATAAAATTTTAGAAATTTAAGAAATTAATAAAATTTTACGAATTTGAGAAATTTATAAAATTAGCAAATTTCAAGATATCCAAGAAATTAAAAGAAAAAAGAAATTCAAGAAATTCAAAAAGGTCAAACAATAAAAAAACATTGAACTTCAAAAAAAAAATCCCAAAAAATTCAAAAATTTAAGGAATTTAAAAAAAAATAGGAAAATTAAGAAATTCAAAAAAATGCGAAATTCGAGGAATACAAAAAAATTTCTAAACTTATGAAATTTAAGAAAATAAAAAAAAAATGGGAAATTCACAAATTTACAAATTTTGAAAAATCCAAATTCAAAAAATCCAAAAATAAAAAAAATAGTAAATTTAACGGTGCACATCAACCATAGCTTTTACACCAAGATTTTTGTTACATACATTTTAGTATCTTCAAAACTACGGGAACTATCGATATAATTCTCGATTCATCCCCTAAAGTACAGTCAGATTTTTGCAGGATTGGGTCCGTAAGTTTGACAATTCTGGTTATAAGAAGACTACAACTTCCTTGGTTGCTGTGCACCCTTAAGAAAATGAAAAAAACGAGAAATTTTTAAAAAATTACAAAAAAAATAATTTCAAGAAATTTACGAAATTGGGAAAATCAAGAAATTTGAGAAATTCGAGAAATTTTCAAAATTCGAGAAATTCACAAAATTTAAGACGTTCAAAAAATTAAAGGAATTCAAGAAATTTCAGAAATTTTGAAAAATCAGGAAATACACAAAATTTAGCTATTCAAAAAAATTAACAAACATAAAAAATTTCAAAAAAAATCAATAGTTTAAGAAATTCATAAAATTCGAAAAATTCAAGAAATTTAATAAATTTAAGAAAATCAAAAAAATTGAAAATTTCAAAAATATAAAAAAAAACAATATTTTAAAAAAAAGAGCTTTCAGAAATTAAAAAAAACTTTTAAAAAGCTAAAAAAATAAGGAATTGAAAAAATATGTTTTTTGCATTCAAGAAAGTTGAGATTTTAAGAAATTTAACAAAATCTAAGAAATTCACTTAAATCAAGAAATATGAAAATCTTGAAAAAAACACAGAAAAAAAATTAAAAACCCAAAATTATTAATTCAAGAAATTTACGAAATTTAAGAATTGAAAAAATTAAAAAGTACAAGACAATAACAAAATTACAAAAAATGAAATCCAAAATAATTAATAATTTACAAATTCAAGACACTTAAGAAATTTAAAAAAAATATCAAGAAATGCATTTAAAAAATCAAGAAATTTGAGAAATTAAGAAAAATTTAAAAATTACAAGAAATTCGAGAAATTTGAAAAATTCAAGAGTTTAAAGAAATTCGAGCCATTCCTCCTTAAATAGAACCTCCTCGGGGAAACCCGGCAATAGTCCAGTCAACTTTAACACGCAGAAAAATAAGGCATATTTGAATCAACAAAACGTTTTGTTGATTCGAAAACCAAGATTTTTGTTGAATCAACGCTAAACGTCAAAGCAACTTTTTCAAAACAACAAAAGATTTTTGTGGAATTGAGAAAATCAAGGTTTATTTCAACGCAAAATCGGCGTTGATTATATTCAACAAAATTTTGGTTGAATCAAGCCTCGTACAGGCTGATTCTACAAAATATTTTTCTGCGTGAAATGTCCATAATCATTTTCGGTTCTGTTGAACAATTGGAGCCTAACATTTCAAAAAGGGCACATAACTTTTGTAAACAATTGTGTGCCCCTTTCACTCAAATGACAGTTTACATAAGGTGTGAAAGGGACACACTCTTGCCTAAAAAAGTTATGTGCCCTAATGAAATGGCAAGCACGAGCTTTGGAAAAATCACAACTTGAAAAAGGGTACAGGTGGGTATGTTTTAGACATGACCAGAATGACAAAACATTTGAAATTTGAATTGTGGCCGATTCTGCCAAATTTTAAATGTCCCCCCCTTCGGAACATCTCGGAGGGTTCCCGGCCATTTCGGATTGAGGCCATTTCAGTGAAGATTAAATCCGTAAATATATTATAATGGTTAGAAAATCTACGAATTTTGTACAGGCAATTCCATAGAACCGGCATTTTTGCTCTTAACCAGCCGAGCAGACTTTCTCTCTTCATTCCAACGTGAAATCACTGCGTTCATTTTCGTAAATATTCCATCGATAAACTTTATTGTTTGCTTGGTTGAGTGTGTGTGTAGATGTGTGTTAGGGTGTTTCTAGCGGTTAGTTGTATATAATCAATAATAATAATAATTTATCTACAATATTCGAGCTCGCCATCCTTGGCGAGCCCGTGGCGCCCTTTTCGATCTTCAACACATTTCAGTTCAGTGCATCCGTCGTCAACAAGGTAAAACGGGCAAAAGAGGCCGTGTTCCAAGAAGGTTGCGTTTGGAACCTTCCACAAACTCTCGTAACGATATGATTAGATTAGTATAGCTTACACATAGACACGTGCCGGTCGGGCGCGGCTTTATTCGACCTCCTGCTTCTGCAGGTTGATGAGCGCGCCGACGATCACGACGACGTCGTCGAGCAGCTCGAGCGTTTTGCCGTCCACGCAGGACGTGGGCGAGAGGATGAGGTGGGCCTGGAAGCTCTCCAGCACACTCTCGATGTAGTTTTTCAGCTTGAACGTCCGGCTTTTGCTGATCTTTTCCGAGACGATCTCCTCGAAGTTGTCGTCGTCGTTGTTGGTGGTGAGGGTGCGTTCCAGGTCGGAGTCGGAGCCGGCGGCGGCGCCGTTGTTGTTCTCGTGGTCGTGGTCGTTGCCGTTGGTGAGGCGGTCCTCGAAGTTGTGGAAGTTTTTGCCGGCGATCAGGTTGGTGTTGGTTTTGAACTTGGTGAGGAAGCCGGACTGGGCGAGGACGGCCTCGTCGTCGGTTTGGATGCCGAAGCCTCGGGACACGAAGCAGACGCACCCGTCCAGGGTGGACGCGACCAGGTACTTGAGCTTGTGGCACTGGTCGAGCTCGCAGTACGAGGATTCCGTTTGGGCTTGGGACAGGTGTTTGACGGCGTTTTGCCGCACCTTGATGACCAGGTAGTTCAGGATGAGATGGATCTTGTTGAAGTGCTGCCGCAGGTTGATCGGGACGTTCAGCTTCATCGTGATATCGTCCGGCCAGACGATGAAATTTCGCAAACAGTCGGCTATTTTAGGCACACTCGTACGGAACAGAATCTCCACCTCGCTGTCGGTGAGACCGAAGACGGCCGCTAACCGGGCGTACTGTTCGTTTAGTTTGATTTTCCGCAACGTCAGGATGATGTCCCGCTGGTTCAGCTCGAAGCTCTGCGCGAGCGAGTTCACCAGGAAGATCCGGTTGCGTCGCAGGCCGAGAAATAGCGTCGGAAACTCGTGCACCATCTGCAGCTTGGCCTTGGTGGACGTGTTGTTGGCGGCCGGCGCTTTTCCGGGCACTTTTCGCTTCACCTTCTTCCGACCCATGCTGTCGTCGTCGGCATCGTCCGCGCTGGTGGCCATCAGGATCGTCGTGGTCGCTCCCCTCGCCGCCTTCAACGTGCTCGCGTCTAACCGCTGTGTCGTCGCCGGCGTAACCTCCATCTCCTCCTCCTCCACTACCGCCGTCTGGTCCATCTCCGTCTCGGACTCGGTCGCGGACGTGTCTAGCTCCTCCTCCTCCTCGGTAGCGCCGCCCTCACCGGGAACGGACTCGGCGCGGAGGCGCTTCGCCAGCGGTTCCGACTGGGCTTGCTGCAGCTGGAGCAGCTGCTCGGGTGTGATTTTCTTCTTCAGACTGATCTGTTGCTGCGACTTGGACGCCAGCTGGGACGAAGTCTGCTCCGTCGATACTGCGGTTGCTGCTGCTGCTGCTGTTCCGGATCGTGTCTTGCCTTTCTCTGGTGGGCTACTGTAGTTGTGAAATTTCATAATATCGGCCTAAAACGGGAAAGAGCACGTTAGAAGATTGCTTTCGCTGGGAGACTTTGGAAGTGTGAGGATCCGGAACAAATAAAAACGGAAGGAGATGATAAGGTTTTGTGCCAAATTTTGAGCGATTTTCGAACGGCGCGCGCAGCAGGTCGAGTTAGTCCAGGTTAGGTTGAATTTTGAGGACCCCAATCTTTGGTGTTTTTGTGTGATGGGTGATGAAGATGTGTTGTGATATGTGGTTCGTGCAACGGTGAAGGAAACGTAAAAAAAACACACGCGCTAGCGAGACAGAGAAGGTGTCAGTCACAAGCACACAACCCTGGGTATGCACCTTCGGATTCTTTTCTGCCTTCATCTGTACCGACGTTGGTCATCTGGTGTGACACGACGCGCGGGAAAATAAACTTCTGCGGCGGCGGCTGCTGCTGCTGCTGTTACTCGAGTGCGCTCTCTCAACCACTTTCGCCACCAACCAACGCTAAACTAATTATACGAACGAATGTTCAATCAGCACCAGAGTACCAACTCGGGCATCACGATCATCCCCGCACACACACACACACACTCACAAAAAAAAGACAAACAAAGACGATAACAAAGATTACTCTCTCCCAACTGTGAGTATGCAAAGTGTGAATCAAACGCGCAGTTTCGCAGTGCACTCCTCAACTAGCTCAAACTTCTGGTTCACCTACGACGACGACCTTATCAAACGCGCAGAATTCACGCAACGCTACGCACACCACACGCCTGGTCGCACAACCCTTCCACCTGACGTCGATGACGAAACGCTAAACTCCGTACTTGGTTGAGCTGGGCTGACGCCGTTGATGGGGTTGAGTTCGTAGCGGAGAAATCAACACGACGCGCGCGCTGTGCTACTAGACTGTTCAATGACTATGGGGACTACAGCCAGGTTCTCCTACTTCAATCGTGTATGAACGAACTGAGTGGCGGCGGCGGCTAGTAAGCAGACCAGAGCGAAATCGCGCGCGCGCTCGCGCGGCTAGATATTGAGGGAGATATCAGGCAACAAGTACCAGTAGTTGAATGCGTGAACTGACGCATAGAAGAAAGAAGAAAGTCACGAAATGTTCAAGAAATTGTTTATATTTAGGTTTTTTAAGAATTAAAACCGACCTGACCCTAAAGTTGATCCTCACGAGTTATTAACAATGCGATTAAAAGAAATCGACGTATATAGTACTAAAATTTTCAGTTTTTTTCAATATATTTTTTTTGAAAATGTTATTACAAAATTACAAAACAAGAAATGTTTTAAATCCCTGACTTAAACTGACTTTTTCCTGATTTTGGCAAATTCTGGACTTTTTCCCGACTTTACAGACCAAAGTGGCCACCTCGCATTTTGCATCTTTGGTTTCCCCATGCAAGTGCTTTACTCGAAAATTCGAATCTTGAGAAGGATTTTTTTATCGATTTGGTGACTTTTCCGAAAAAAATAGTACAAAAAAATATATACTCGGTTTAAAGAAATTTTACACCGATCGTTTTTTTATTATTTATTTTTGATATTTATAAATAAATCAAATGTAACGGTCGTTTTTTATCACGGGATGTTTTTTTTTTGTTAAAAATTGTGTTTTTTTGAAAGTTTAGAAAAAAAAAACAGTCACAAAAATAATATTAGGCTGGTAATTTTTTTTTTAAAGTTCAGTTCAAAATTGTTCAAAAAAAATCAGGGATTAAAAATTTATTTCATTTTTATGGAATGTCAAGTGCAATCAGCTGTAACGAATTTAAAATGCATTCCCCTGCGTTTAGAATCTCTTCAGCATTTTCAGGTTAGTTCAAAAATCTCTTGAATTTTCGGGAATTATCGATGTACAGTACCGCAAAGTTTTTTTTTTTTTTTTTTGCTAGATGTTTTGTTTTTGTCAAATCATACATTTTTGAAAACAAGTAGGGGAAAGTGGGACAAGTGTAACAAGCTAAGGAAATGCTTGTTATAACCCATTAAAAACGTTCAAAAATCTGTAGGATTTATTGGAATCATCTTATTCCAGGTCTTGACTGAGATTTTGATAGAACAAGTATTTTAAAAAAATCTGTTTTTTAATGTGAAAATTGATTTTAATTTTTTTTTATTTTTCTTACGTTCTACTCAACAAGTTGGGCAAGACGAACAACCCGTTGGGGCAAGAGGAACAATGCATGAAAAAACATGCTAATTTACTAACAATTGAACTATTATCACTTAGATACATCAGATTAGGATGTATTTGAAACGTTTCTTTCATTTTTAGACTAAAAAATAATATTTTACTAAAAATTTGATCGTTTTTACGAAAAAAATATTACTTAGATAATAAATAGTAAATTTTCATGATATTATTATATAGTGTATGGATTTTTTTTTAAACAATTGATTATCAGTTTTTGAGAACTTTTATGTATTTTTTTCACAATAAAATATGTTGCTGCAGCCATTCGTATTATTTTCCATACTAAAAATCCATATGGTACACTTGCCCCACCTAAACAAGATTTTTTAAAAACTCTCTGCAAAAATAACCAAAACATAAATCATACTTTATAAAACGTGCAAGTCATTGGTAGGGACACTACTGATCTAGGAAAAATAGCATTTTGATAAAATGAGCCTTAAAACGAACCCTAAGCCTTATTTTGTACTTTCCAAATATTATAAGGAAACAAAGGGTTTGAAAAAAACATCATTCAATATTATGCCCGGTGGCGTTTACGTCGTTTTGGTGGTTATGTGGTAGTAGAATCAGCTAATTGCATTGCTAGCAACAATTCCTCATACTGGAAATAATCAAAATTATAAAAATTACGACCTTACTAGCGATTGTTCCTCTTGCCCCATATGGTCGTCTTGCCCCACCTTTCCCTAATTGAGCAGTTCTCTACGAAATCGGTCTTTTTTTTAGAATTTTATTTTTTTGTATTTTTTAATCCGAATGAAAATTTTTTGGTGCCTTCGGTTTGCCCAAAGAAGCCATTTAGCATCATTAGTTTGTCCATATAATTTTCCATACAAATTTGGCAGCTGTTCATACAAAAATGATATATGAAAATTCAAAAATCTGTATCTTTTGATAGAATTTTTTAATCGATTTGGTGTTTTCGGCAAAGGTATGGTATGGATGAGGACTACACTGAAAAAAATTATACACGGTAAAAAAATTGATGTTTTTTAATTTTACTTTTTGTCACTAAAAAATGATTTGCAAAAAACATCATTTTTTTCATTTTCTGATATGTTTTAGGGGACATAAAATGCTAACTTTTCAGAAAAAATCCAGAATGGGCAAAAAATCTTCGACCAAGTTATGAATTTTTGAGTCAATACTGATTTTTTTCAAAAAATCGAAATACTGGTCGCAAACATTTTTCAACTTTATTTTTTCATGCCCACCTTTGAAAAAAATATTTTTGGAAAGCTGAGAAATTTATCAATATTTTTCATTTTTGAACTTTGTTGAAACAACCCTTAGTTGATGAGATATTGCCATGCAAATGTTTAAAAACAGGAAAATTGATGTTTTCTAAGTCTCACCCAAACAACTCACCATTTTCTAACGTCGATATCTCAGCAACTAATTTCCGATTTACGATTTAAAATATGAAACATTCGCGAAATTTTCCGATCTTTTCGAAAAAAATGTTTTCGGTTTTTTTGAATCAATACCAACATTTCAAAAGGGCCAAACATTGAATATTACGCCCTTTTAAAACGTTTATCTTGGTTTAAAAATTTTGAAAATATTTTTTTCGAAAAGACTGGAAAATTTCACCAATGTTTCATATTTCAACATTGAAAATCGGACCATTAGTTGGTAAGATATCGACATTAGAATAAAGTGGATTGTTTGGGTGAGACTTAGAAAACATCAATTTTCCTGTTTTTAAGTCTTTGCATGGCAATATCTCAGCAACTACTCGTCGTATCAACAAAGTTCAAAAATGAAAATATAGAGAATTTTCTCAGCTTTCTAATTCTAATTTTAAAAAATGAAAAACTGAAACTATTTTCAAAAAAAGTTACGTAAAAATGGCTATAACTTGAAAACGATGCACTTTATCAAAATTTTACTGAAATACATTTTGATTGCAAATTCAAATTTACATCGAAAAAAAAGTTGATAATTTTTGCAACCAGTATTTAGATTTTTGAAAAAATCAGTATTGATTCAAAAATTCATAATTCATATCACAAAATGAAAAAAAAAAATATCAAAATAGTGTTTTAGTTACAAAAAGTGTCAGTCTAGTCCTTATCCATACCTACAACTTTGCCGAAGACACCAAATCGATCAAAAAATCCTTCAAAAGATACAGATTTTTGAATATTTATATATCATTTTTGTATGGACAGCTGCCAAATTTGTATGGAAAAGTATATGGAAAAACTAATGATTATGCAAAATGGCTTCTTTGGGCATACCGAAGGCACCAAAAAAGTTTCAGCCGGATTAAAAAATACAAAAAAATCGAATGACCGAAATCTCAGAGAATTGCTCAATATGCATTTTAAAACACTTTTTTCATTCAAATGTTGAGACTGTGGTTTGTTATGTCAATTTTTATATTAATATATAACGTTAAAAAATAATTTTTAATTATTCAGCTATCTTTCAGATTTTTGTTTTTTTTTTTTTTTGGTGGAGCTAGGGAATTTTCCAATTTTAAGATTAAAATTAATTATTTGCATATTATTTACAGTATATTTTTCTTTTATTGGCTTCTGTTATTCAAACAACTATAATCCGAACAAAACAAGACATTTAAAAGATAAAATTATTTCGTTTAGAAATTTGTTATCATTTTCTGAAATTGTATAAGGAAATTATAACTTTTCAATTTCCTCCCCGGCGTTATTCAGGTCAACGAAGCAATTCCTAAGCCACATACATTTGAATGAGCTCAAGTGGCATTTCGCGCTCTCTCGCTCCCTCTCTCATTCTCCGTTGTTTTTGCAACGTGCAAATGAATCACGCGGTACAAGAATGAAAAAAAACCCTCTGATATTGCTGCTATCACGCAACCTTCTCTTGAGTTCCAGCGACGATGACGACAGCGGGCAGTCGACGAGGCCGGGCATGACTAAGAAGTTCAACCATTTGGCGCAATTCACTCGACTTAAACCGTGCGCGCGCGCTGAGAATAATTTATGCTAATCGTCAATCTTTATTCGACACGATTAGATTCATTGTGCGATTGATAGTGGTGGCGACGTGTGGCATTCTTTTAGTTTGGTGCTGATAACGGGTTCGCGCAATTTATTTTATTCAAAATACTCAATAACTAAAGTTAAATAACTGAAGTTATAGTCTTAACCAGTACATCCCCTCAAACAGGACACGGTTCAAGAAAACCCACAATTAAAATTAACCTTAACATTCCTCCCAAGATTCCACCACTTTACAAGTAAGAATCTCGCAGCGAAGCGTTGCCACAGAAAATAACCAAAAGTGGAGACAAACCGGGCTTGCAATGGATATCAGCTCAATGTGCACAGACCCTTAACAGAACGAGATGCTCTTGGCGCAGCTATTCTGTACTGCAGCGAATCGACAGTTGTGACGATACTTAACCACGAACTAGTCGCATAACAGAGGTTGTCTTGTTTTCATTTTATGGAAACTTGCACTATGCATTGAACTGATAAAACATAAAATTAAAATGATGATTAAATTTGTTTTATATATTTTAAAAGAACAAAAAATTACACAAAATTTCATTAGAGCAATTCCAGCCAAAACAGGATTTTTTTAATGTACTTTTTTCTTGACCCTCTCCGTTTTCAGTAAAACTTTGTAGACATGTTATCTGAGCGGCCGTGGCTGACTGGTTACGGTGTTCGCTTTGTAAGCGAATAGTCCTGGGTTCGATTCCCATCTGCTCCCAACGAGAAATCAAAGGACATATAAATCTTGAAACTCTGAAACATGAACGAAAAATCAAAGTCGCTCGAGTCGGGGTTCGATCCCCCGTCCTTTGGATTGGTAAGCAAAAATGCTAACCACTAGGCCATCGCGACTTGGTAGGCTATGATTGGAATTAGGAATACTGTTACTGTTACTATATACGCGCTGGGTCCTTGTCCATTTGACAAGGGTTCGGAAGTTCTAAATAACGTTTGAATCCGATTGATGCAAACGTTCTTCAGGGCGGGGCTTATCGATAAAGCTGAAGTACCTCGCGCTCGGCTAGCCAGCGCAGAAATGGGTCACCGAAGCTCGGCAGAGCTAACACCATCCAAATGCCTATGCGAGTTATTTGCATGTATAGAATGTAGATCCAAAAAAAAAATACATGGAAACAACTCAATTTGTAAGAAGCGACCGCGTGGTCCCGTTTGGTTGGTTGCACACACACACACACAACTTTGTAGACATGTTATCCTACGCTTATGTAAGCCATTTTTGTGTATATGGAGCCAGTTTCACTCGATAATGACATTAGAGAAGGGCGTAGGTGTTTTAAATATTTTTAATTCGTAATTTAAATATTTCTGTTTCTCAAAGCCGTAGGAAATTTGGCGGGCTTTTCGAAAAAAATACACTGAAAAAAATACACGACACTTTTATGAGTTTTATTTTAATTTAAAAACTTTAAGGTCAAATCTGACGGTGAGCCCACGATTTTTTTTTGTACAATTTTTTTGTGAAAATAGCCTGATATGTTACAAAAAGACTCACGAAACATGCAGAATGGAGCAACTCACCTTAAAAAATACAAAAATCATTTAGGGGAAGGTGGGGCAAGACGACCATATGGGGCAAGAGGAACAATCGCTCCTACGGCCGTAATTTGTACAATTTTGATTATTTCCAGTATGAGGAATTGTTGCTAGCAATGCAATTAGCTGATTCTACTACCACATAACCGCCAAAATGACGTAAACGCCACGGGGCATAAGATTTAATGAAGTTTTTTTCGAAACCTTTGTTTTCTTATAATATTTGGAAAGTACAAAATAAGGCTTAGGGTTCGTTTTAAGGCTCATTTTATCAAAATGCTATTTTTCCTAGATCAGTAGTGTCCAGGGATGGTATTTTCTCATTTCCTCGCCGATGGCCGAGGGCTTTTAGATATCGTCCCTCGCTCAAATCATCAAATTTTCGGCGTTCTCCCAAAACTGCATCAAGAGAGCGAAGCGAAAACGACGCCGATGAAATAGCGAGCAACGAACATACCGATGCGTAAGACGGAAAAAAATCTCTCACACAGTCAGTCCCCTCGCTCAAAAAGCAAGAGAAAGAGCAATCGTGAAATTCTCTCGCCCGTAAGCCCTGTAGAAATGAGTTCATTTGTGTGCGTGAGCTCCAGTGTATGTATACAGCAATTTCGTGTGCGTGTCTCTCCGGTTGGAACGATAGTTCCATCGGAGCCAGCGAGAGAGTATTTCTCGTCGATGTGATGGGCTTTCGATATTCGCGACAGCAAGTCGACCATCACTCGGCTGCGAAAGAGAAGAGAAGTTTTAAGAGACGAGGAACGCACCGAAATATGCATCAATGATAGTGCGATGGTGATGGTTTACCTACCCTGGTAGTGTCCCTACAAATGACATGCACCTATTACAAAGTATGATTTAACTTTTGGTTATTTTTGTTGAGAGCTTTTAAAAAATCTTGTTCAGGTGGGGCAAGTGTACCATATGGATTTTTAGTATGGAAAAATTACGAATTGCTGCAACAACATATTTTATTGGGAAATAAATACATGAAAGTACTTAAAAACTGATAAATAATTGTTAAAAAAAATTGTACATACAAAGTATAGTGATATTATGAAAATTTACTATTTATCTTCGAAGTAGTATTTTTTTTTCGTAAAAACGATAAATTTTTTAGTAAAATATTATTATTTAATCTAAAAATGGAAGAAACCATTCAAATACATTCTAATCTGATGTATCTAAGTGATAACAGTTCAATTGTTAGCAAATTACCATATTTTTTCATGCATTGTTCCTCTTGCCCCAACGGGTTGCTCGTCTTGCCCCACTAGTTGAGTAGAACGTACGGAAAATCAAAAATTTTAAAATCAATTTTTCACATTTTTTAAAAACTTGTTTAAACAAAGTCTTAGTCAAGACCTAGAATAAGATGATTATAATAAAATCCGACAGATTTTTAAGCTTTTTAATGGGTTATAACGAGCATTTCCTTAGCTTGTTACACTTGCCCCACTTTCCCCTACTTAAATTGTTTTTTAAGTGCTCTAAGCTTCAACATTTTCAAAAACCGAATACGGGAATCGATTTTCCAGACAATTTTACATAAAAGTCTTTATATTGACCTTGTGAAGTTACAGCGGTTTTAAAAATAAAAATGTTGAAAAAATTGTTTTTTTGATAGTTTTTGACAATTTTTATATGACAGATTTGATTTTTCAGTTTGACACCTTTTCAATTGTGCGTCAAAGACAAACGTTTGAGAAATTGGACGAGCTTTCTGGTAAAAATGTTTACGAGACTGAAAAATCAAGTCTGTCATATAGAAATTGCCAAAAACCTCCAAAAATCCTATTTTTTCGACATCTTCCCAAGGATTGGACATAGGACAATGGTCAATATGGAGACTTTCATTCAAAATTGTCTGGCTGATCGATTCCCACTATCGGTTTTTGAAAATGTTGATGTTTAGAGCACTTTTGAAAAAAACACTTTTAGTAAATGATTTTTGTATTTTTTTTTTTTAGGTGAGTTGCTCCATCCTGCATTTTTCGTCAGTCTTTTGTAACATCTTAGCCTCTTTCCTCAACAATTTTGAACGAAAAAAAATCGTGACATCACTTTAAAATTTGACTTTTAAACTTAAAAATCTTAAAATCTCATAGAAGTGGCGTGTATTTTTTTTTTTTTTTTATTTCAGTGTTTTTTTTTTCAGAAAGCTAAAAAAATCGAAATATTGGTCGCAATCTTTTTCAAATTTCATTTTTCGATGTAAATTCAAACTTGCAATCAAAAAGAATTTTAGTGAAATTTTGATTAAGTGCACCGTTTTCGAGTTACAGCCATTTTGAGGTTTTTTTTTTCAAAATTGTCGCAGTTTTTATTTTTTTTGGCTAAAAATGGCTATAACTTGAAAATGGTGCACTTAATCAAAATTTTACTAAAGTACTTTTTGATTGCAAATTTGATTTTACATCGAAAAATTAAATTCAACAATTTTTGCGACCGATTTTCGTTTTTTTTTAAATCAGTATTGATTCAAAAAATCATAACTCGTTCAAAGATTTTTTGCCCATTCTGCAAATTTCTGAAAAGTTGGCATTTGATGTCCCCTAAAATATTTTTGTATGGACAGCTGCCAAATTTGTATGGAAATTTATATGGACAAACTAATGATGCAAAATGGTTTCTTTGGGCATACCAAAAGCACCTCAAAAATTTCAGCCGGATTAAAAAAATACAAAAAATAAAAAAAAAAGATCGATTTCGTAAAGAACTGCTCATTTTTTGCTTTTTGGGTGTTTTTGAAACCGCCTTGAGTCAGGGGTATTAAAAAACGCCCAAAAAGCAAAAACTGAAAATTTGGTTTATTGGACCTTTTCAAAAAAAAACTCAAGATCTTTTGAAAGATTTTCCTGATCGAATTGGTGTCTTCGGCAAATTTATAGGTATTGATGAGGACTATAGAGAAACAATTAAGAAACGGAAAAACCGCGGATTTTTAGGCCGTTGCAAACATTTTTTATTTTTTTTTTCAAAAAACATGAAAATTTCAATGGAAATAGAAGTTTGATCAACTGAAAGCAATCTAAAATGTCCTATTCTGCATTGATAATCATATTGAGCATGTTTGGGCTTGTTTAACAATATTTCGAACTTTTATGGAATTCCAATAAACATGAATGCAAAAACCTTTTTTCCTCGCAAAAATAACACTTTTGTCAATACTTAGAAACTGGGTGCTAAAAAGACAGAATGCGTAACGTGATTTTCGAAAGCTCCCCACTGCTTCCCACTACTATAACTGCACTACAGCTGTAAACATAAACAATGTAGAAGGCTATGTTCAAGCTCAAGCGTGACATATTTTTTGCTGCTGAAGTGAATTGTTTTGAAACATTTTGGATCTGTTGATGTTAAAGTTTTCGCTGAAAATTAAGTGCTTCGCGCTTTTTTTCTTCGTAGACTAAACGAAGGAAGGCCAAAAGAGGCCTTTTTTGTTTTCCACATGATGAAAAAGCAAAATAAATTATAGATCGATCACAATACTTGCCACTTCTTGGTAACATTTTGCGAACGGTTAAGGCCGCTTTGCTTTGCATTTTAAAACACTTTTTTCATTCAAAAGTTCAATTTTTAGATTTTGAAAATCAGATTCTAAAAGAACCTTATTTCAAGAGTTTGACATGATCAAATAACTAAAATAATAAAATTGGGGTTTTGTGCAAATCATCCACATCCATCAATTTTGTCAGCAGATTAGTGACGAAACCGACCAGCAAAAAACACACACCGGTCCCAAAAAAAAAAAATCGTACAAACCGTCTCAAAAATAGAACTTTGCTTTCCCCGTGGATCCTCCACAGTGCCAATCGAACACGCAGAAATAGAGCTCGCCCAACCTCCAATGCCAAAACATTGAGGAAACCTTGCGAAGGGCAAAGAATGACTTTCTTGGGCAACCAACTGCCAGGGAATGTTGGGTCTGTTTAGTAAGGACACTTTTTTGTTCAACAACGTTGGACAAATCAAACAAATCAATGCTCTGATAGTGGCCTAATCAACGCTTAATTTGGTTCACCAACAAATGCGGGTTCCAAATGTCTGACAATACTCCCGGAGGTCGTCGCATTCGTCGAGAAGGAGAAGCTCAACAAGAGGGAGTTTAGTTAATGATAAATCAAGAGAATAACTTTCAACGGCCGACGGCGGAAGTAGCCCGCGTGTACGACACACCCAGAACATCGAGCCATTGACCGGTACAGGCTATGTTCAGGAGAGAATTTGGGGAAAACAGAAAACTGCGATTCACGCCCCGTTTATGTATTATTAAGTTATGGAAGATAGAGAAGGCAAACATTTGGGAAACCAACTCCAACAGCACTCGGGAATCGTGTGGAAAATCGGTCCCAAGTGGAAGTAGAATCGAGAGCAGGAAAAATCGAAAGGAATACGTACACTTCAAGTGCGGGTGAGGAGGAATGCCAAGTGAGGGTATTCGAAGAAGGGAGAGGGCGAGTGAGAGAGACCGGGCAGTGTGCAAGGCAAAGAATACTATATAGTAGAACAACCCCAAAAAGTTTATGCAATCATGCAACACCGCACAGTAGAGAAGCACACCATCGCCACCAGAAACTACCAGCCAGCCAGATCACGCCAGCAGGCAACGCGAAACGGGATGCATTGAAATGTTGTTGGTTCTGGGAAATAATATCTTGGAAATATAAAAAGGAAACTACGGACTTTATTCAAAACAAGTTTTCTAAAACAATCAACACGAAACAATGTGTAAAATTTAACTTAATTTTTAATAAAAAAATTAATATCTGAAGATGGTTTTGTTTATTTTTTCAGTTACAGTAGGTAGGAATATCGATCCAAATATAGAAGTCTTATGCGTTTTTTAAATATGTTTTTTAATCTTTATGTGAATTTCTTTGATAAGCCCCCACTGCAATTTGTATTGCCTTAGATTTAATCTTTTCAGATACTTTAAAAGGGACCATCCATAAACCACGTGGACACTTTAGGGGGGGGGGGGGGGGGTATGGCGATTGTCCACGATCCATACAAAAAAGTTTTTTTTTGTATGGACAATTGTCCACGAAGGGGGGGGGGGTAACAGATTCCCAAAAAAGTGTCCACGTGGTTTATGGATGGTCCCAAACCATAACTTACAAAAACTAAAATTCAAAATTGCTTATCGAAAAAATGCCAGTTCCGTGAAGTTGTACTGAAATATTCCATGAATAAAAAAGTTTTCTAAATAATATATATATTATATTGTTCTAAGTTTATTATAACTTTTTTTGTATTTTTTTTTTCTAAAAGTTTATGTTATTGTTTTCAAAAATGAGCAGTAGGGTACATTATGCATTAGTGGACCCCTTTCGTATAGTGGACCCTCTGAAGGGTTTTTGATGAAAAATTCAATAAAATCACAATTTCAAGCGTTCTGTTGCCTACAAATCTTTTTTTGGCAAGTTCAGCATCATTTAAATCAATGTTGACTGATATTGAATTGTCCTTTTTACCAAAATAATTGTTTTGAGTTCGACATCTGAAATCAGCCATGGCCACTAGCATTTTCACAACAAAACTGCATTTATATTTTATGATTGAATTAACTATTCAATCATTTTTGACTGATTATTCAACTTCAGCAAGTCGAAATAATGTATTTTGAGGAACTTTACTAAAATAAAGCGAAGAACTGCTCATTTTCGAGCAAAAATTAGGGGAGTCCAATATAGGACAACGAAAATCCTAACTTTTCCAAAAGTGGACCACTGTTAATTACGCCTTCAAAAATGAAGAAAACAGTGTAGTTAAGCGAAAGTTTCTCTTAAACATACAATAAATGCTTGTTGTTATCAATCCAAACGCATATTTTTTTTTTTTTTTCAATTATGAGTATAAATATAGCTGTTTCATGTTAAAAGTACCAATAACGCTGAAGCCGTAGAAAAATTATAATTAATCAAAACTATAGTCAATTGTACTTAACTGAAGCATCATATTGCAGTTTGAAATGATATTTTATAATAATAAATCAAGAACATTTTTTTTTAAATAAACATGCGTGGTCTTATCAGCAACTGTAAACAAATCTATTGTTTAATTTCGGTCAACCATTTATGTAATTAATATGAAAAAAATGTGCATCAAAATTACTTTTTTTATTATTTTTATGTTTACAGTGATTTTTGAAACGTTTTCTCTGATCTTTTTTTCGGAAATAAAGGTGTTTAAATGTCTGTTAGATTTTTTTGTTGTTTAAAGCCAAATTTGTTAACAAAACATATTTGTTTATGATGAAAAGTGAGCAAAATCCATCTTTTATTCATCATATCTATCATTAGACCTACACCATGCATCAAAACATCAAAAAAATAAAAAAAATATAAAAATTTAAATAACAAGCCATAATCTTCACATTTAAACGAAAAAAGTGTTTTAAAATGCATTTTACACTAGTTCAATTGTTTTGCAATCATTAGTTTTCAAAAAATCTAAGATCTCACAAAAACAAAAATTGTATCGAAAAAAAAGATTTTGTGTCGAAAATTTTCAAAAAATCTTAAGATTTTTTAATAAACCCAAACATGCTAAAAATGATTTTAAATGCAGGAGAATGTATTTTAATATGATTTCAGCTGGTTGCACTTGAATTTTCATTGAAATTTTGAGGTTTATTGTAAAAATATTTCTTTTGCCCCCTGATTTTTCGGGCCAATTTTGAAGGGGGGGGTGACAAAAACTTTTAAAAATATTTGTACCAGCCTAACGTTGAAAAATAATCTAGTTTGAAATAATATTTTTATAAAAGTTTTTTGACATTTAAATATAAAAAAATCAGTCAAGATTTGTGTCTGTGATTGATAACAAAAATAAAACAGTGAGTATTTGCATTTGCTACACACAAGAACAATTTAAAAATATTAATCAACAAATATTTTTCGTCATTCTAACAAAAAAAAAAGTTACTTAATCCACCCTTAGGTGGTTGGCGCCTTCCTCACATTTAAAGGGTGCCATCCAAAATGTAAAAATTGCGTAAATAACACTTAAGTGCTTATAACTTTTGATACAGTTGTCAGATCTTCAATGTTTTGGACGCGTTAGAAAGTTCTTCTGAATACCTATCCAGCGATAGGTTGCATGACAGATCCGGACAACGTTTTCATCAAAATATCTGAGATCCGGCCTCGAAAAAGTGCGTAAATAACACTTAAGTGCTTATAACTTTTGATAGGGTTGTCAGATCTTCAATGTTTTGGACGCGTTGGAAAGCTCTTTTGAATACCTATCCAACGATAGGTCGCATGAGAGATCCGGACAAAGTTTTCATCAACATATCTGAGATCCGGCCTCCAAAAAGCGTATAAATAACACTTAAGTGCTTATAACTTTTGATAGATTTATCAGATCTTCAATGTCTTGGATGCGTTGGAAAGGTCTTTTAAATTCCTTTCTGAAAATGTATAGCATGACGGGTTTTCTTACAAAAACCACCCTTTTTACAATCTTCCGGACTTTTGTTAAAATCGATTTTTTAGCATAACTTTTGAAGTACTTAACTAAACTGCATAATTTTTAATAGCGACTTATGGGACCCCAAGACGGATCGAATGACGCCAAAACGGACAAAATCGATTCAGCCAATGTCGAGATAATCGAGTGACAATTTTTTGATCAACATCCCACCAAACACACAGACATTTGCTCAGAATTTGATTCTGAGTCGATAGGTATACATGAAGGTGGGTCTAGGAGGTCTAATTGAGAAGTTAATTTTTCGAGTGATTTTATAGCCTTTCCTCAGTAACGTGAGGAAGGCAAAAACTTACTTAATCCACCTTTAGGTGGTTGGTGCCTTCCTCTCATTTATAAAGATTCCAACCCCCCTAAAGTGTCCAGATGTTTATGGATCTCCCCTAACGTTCGCAGCACCTAAGAGGTCCTAATAAAAATAAGTGATGAGTAAAAAAACAGACTACCCACAGACTTTTTGTCAAGATTATACAGACACGGCCATTGAGGAAAATGGCATCCCTCTACACGGCTTTTTCGTGGCGATCAGACCCGACCAGTTAAGGTTATGTGAATTCAGACCATTTTTTAAACTGCTTGTAATTTAAGATAGGTAAGTCAGATCTTGAAAATTCATATGCTTTCTAAAAATATATAACATTTCATGAAAAAACCACTCTTTTTACCATAATTTTAATTTAATATGAAACAGTTTTTTTAACATAACTTTTTAAATACATGATAAAACTGCATGAATTTAAATAGCAACTTAGGGGACGTTAAGACGGATCGATTAAAACCATTCCGGCCAAAATCGGTTGAGCCTGTGACGAGATATTCCAGTGACATTGATTTGGTACACATGTCTACATACAGCCAAACACACAGACATTTGCTCAGCTGGTGATTCTGAGTCGATATGTGCAAATGAAGGTAGGTCTAGGAGGTCTAATTAAAAAGTTCATTTTTTGAGTGATTTTATAGCCTTTCCTCAGTAAGGTGAGGAAGGCAAAAATGCTTTGTCTGAAAATAATGTATAGATCTGTGCCAGATAATTCAAATCTGTCAATGTTTCAAAGTTTGTATTGGAAAAAGGATCAAAATATATAGAATAAAGATTGTTGTTCATATTTAAAATTCAAAAAAAGTTCTTGTGGTTTGTGTGTTTCATAGGATTTGGGTCAAGACAAACGTTTCAGTATGGAAAAATAATATGAATTGAGCCCTTTTAAAATGTTAATCGCGATTCAAAAAAATTGAAAATATTTTTTTCAATGAGTTGAGAAAATTTCGCACATGTTTCACTTTTAACATTGAAAATCTGATCAAGTAATTGAACAATGAAATTGAACTAAAAAACACTTATTTTTGGTAATCAAAAATGTCCAAAAAAAACAAACTGCAGTTAATTTTCGAATATGAATTTCCAAAGTGGTCAAGGCTCCAAACAATTTTTAAAAATAAAAAAAAGTTGAATACTTTAACCCAAAATTATCTACAACACAACAACAGTGCACTTCAAGAAAAAGAAAAATAAAAAAACGATAAACTTAATGTTTTTAAAAGTCAAGTGCAAGAATAAAATAGTTTTTCGGAAAAATAAGTATTTTTTACATTTTAACTGTATTTATCTGAGCAGTTCCAACATTTAACCTACAACTTAGCCGAAGACACCAAACCGATCAGAAAATCGCTTCTCACACCCAAAGGAAAAATATAGCTCAAAATCTGCAACAGTGGATTTGCTGCAGAAAATGTCACAATTTATAACATTTTTTGCAGCAAGCCCGTAGATCATTTTTGCCCGCGTGTACACATTACAGCGATCTGCAGTTCTCACCAACACATATAATGCTGGCCCGTCCCCGAGCAACACTCCAAAGAGAAGAATATGTTGATGCTCTTTCACTCTCATTTCATCAAGCGTCCATGGCGTGGTGGTAGCGTGTCGGATCAATAATCAAGAAGTTGGTGGTTCAATCCTCGTTCTGTTAAGGGGTTTTTTGTGAAATACAACCAAAAAGCCTTCGGTAATGTCGATAATTGTCGGTAACGGGCAAACATGTCATACCCCCCCTATATCGCAGCAAAAAATGCATGAGGACAGATTTCATGCAGAATCTGATATACTTTCATGCCACCATGCATCACAATCATGGGTGCAAGATAAAGATTTTCGATTGTAATTTCAAAATTTGTATGGAGACTTGAAGTTTTATACAGCTCAAAAAGGAAGTAAAAAGGGTATGTCTCCATAAATGAGTCAATGTTGACCAATTTTGCTGATTGTTATCCCATGAGCTAAGAATACTCCATGGAACAGTCCTCGACATACACCTTTCAATCTTCTGGGCACCTTAACGAGGATAGATTTCATGCAGAAAATGCCACACAGCACACAAACTCGTGCTAATATAGTGGCTTTTTGCAACATACCAAAAACCTAGTTTTTTTTTTCAAAAGCTTCTATCTGGATAGGAAACCCATGACTCATGGGTTGTTTAGAAATTTTTTTCTAGAAATATCATAATCACTTCGAAAATATCTTCCTTTCAAACTTATTATAACAGAAAATTCAGTCTCTCTCAATCTGCAACCTTCTTCTCTTTTTTCTTTTAATTTTTTTCAAAGATTCACCATTTGGCAGTTTATTGCCAGAACACGCATGTCATCGTTAGAATCCAACTTTACCTTAACTTAATATTTTTCAAGTAGCACCAGATTGAACTGATCACATTTCACACATTTGATGCACCAAAAATACGCCCATACCGGCACACCGACTTGGGTGTAGTCCAGCAGACACCGTTCTACAGGGGGCCGCCCCAGTTCGATTTAACGCATCACTCCTACACTACACACCACGAACATAGGCCAACCCAACCGCTCTCTCTCTCTCTCTCTCTCTCTCTCTATCCCTGGCAATGCCGTGATGATGTACAACACAGAGCCAAACTGCCGTCGTAGCTGTAGCTATGTCGGGGTGAACCCACTCTAGGGGATATTTTTATGCTCGATAACACACCTTTAAAGCTCATGAAAAAAAGCGAACCCGAATCTTCCTAGGGGTATGCATTCAGGTCACTTTAATCCGTTCCAAGTGCACATTTTTTCGCACATCACTCGAGCACGGGGTGTTCACCCGTTCTCTATCGCGTTATCAACTTTATCAGCAGCTTCTTGGGAGCCGTCTGTTCCTCGCACGCACCAGAGAACACGACTTCCAGAACGTGTACAACACACCGAACCGAAGACCCGTAGTTGATGTCTTCTTGCGGGCACGGGACGGGACTTGGTCTTTTTTTTTTTTCAGACCAGGCAACACTTGTACACCACGGCCACGACTCGGACTACTCGGGCTAATGATAATTCGAGCAGTTCCAAACAAGACGACGACGACGACGACGGCGGTTGCAATGCCTTGACAGTGTATGTTTTCATTAGGGTACGTATACGTGAACAAATTGAGCTGTGTTAGTGAGTTATGTTGCAGTGATGCCAGCATAATTGGTTTTTAATGTAATTTTTAATAATAAAAGTAAAAACTGGAAATTTGGTTTATTGGACCTTTTCAAAAAAAAACTCCAGGTATTATCTATTTAAAATTTTCTTGGGCAAATACAGTATGTAAAAAAAGTATTTACACCCCTTGGGCACTATGCACATTTTGTGATGAAACATGTAAAAAAATTAAAGTTTGACAGGAACCTAGTACTACGTTTTGTTCAGAAACTCATGCCAAACATTTTGCTACAAAAAGCTCATGAAAAGATGTTTTCTATAAAAAGTTATATAACAAATACTATTACGAAAATAAAAAAAGGTGCAAAAAAAGTTTGTACACCTTTCGAAAAATTAACATAAATAATGTTATTTGTTGACAAATCACCATAAATCCAGTCTCCCAACTCCAAATAGGCATCCTTGACTGATTAAAAAAATAATTTGGATTGAATATAAAGTTTACTAACTAATTAGTATAAAAGTTTATTTAACTCTGGAAATTCTATATAAAACTTATCTAAACTTAATTTTGCAAACTTTTAATTCAACTAAATGTCAATATATTACCATAAAATTGCTAAATAAACATTTTGGAGTGGGAATAACACCGTTTTGGGGGTATTTGTATCGATAGAATAGATTTTTCGTTGGAATTTCGAACCAACCCGGAAATATGTCGTCGGAAAATCCGCCGGCATCTGAACCGGTACACAATTCACAAGTCAACCTATGTGGCATCAGAAAGGGCATAACATTTCCGATCTTTTGATACCCATACATCAAGGTTTTCTATAAGAGTCTAAGTTTTCTAAGAGTCTGAAAATATTTTTATCGGATTCCTTGAAATAGTTTACGTGACATACTCAAAAATGAGAGGTGTTCAATAACCCTTTAAATTCTGAACATGTTTAAAAATATTTTTTAAGTTAATTGCGAAAACATTATTTTTATGATCATACGAAAATTATAAGCTAACTAACCATGAAACAAGAAAGGGTTAAAAGGATTCCTAGATGTGATTTTTTTTAAATAAAAACTGTTTTTTTTTTTCGGCACGCGAAAATGACAAAAACAGGAAAAAATCAACTACTTGCCTTATTATATTTTTCTAAGCCGATTTTCATTTTGCTTTTATATATTTTTTTTTGCTTTAAAACAGGGAATTTTAAGTTTTCGATTTTGAAAATCCCTGTTTTCACTCGAGACCGTTTTTCCAGTATTGTTTACACCAAATTACACTGTTTTCTATCTGACCAACCTGAGTATTGAGAAACTTTTTAAATGCTCGTGGTTTGTTTACTATTTTAATTTCTCAGGGTGAAATTCAAAAGATTGGAAGCACTAGTTGTAATTGAAGCCATTTCTGGCGTTTTTTTCTATGCAAAAAGCTAATATCCATATAACTTGAGATTTTTAATCTTCATGCCCTAGAATTTTTTCAAATAAATAACAATAAAACTAATTACTTTAGGGAATGTAGCAAATTATTATTGATAAGCAGGAAATGGCTATCACGACGTCATGAAAATCATTTTCATTTTTAATAATTAAAATTCAAATTAAAGTAAATACAAAGTTTATAACATTTATTGTTTGTGTCTCTCTTGTTTTTTTTTAATGCTCGTACAAATTGAAGAAGAGCCATTGGCTCAAATTTTGTGAGTACTTTTGATTTGATCTAGTTTTTTTGCATTATTCATGTATCTGCGGCATAACTGTAGGTATTTATGTGAAGATTATAGCAAAAAAAAGGCACAATCTTAATAAAAATTAATGGTACAAATCAGTTTGTAGTACTGCGATTTTGTTTAACAAATCTTGATAGAGAATGAAATTTAAAACAAACAAGAAATATTTTTTGCCGGTAGTTAAAAAAATACCAGACAACTAGCAAAACAATGGTGAAGGGCCGTAGTGGGTTTGTAGACAAAAAGTCTATCCTGCTCACACTATAGTATGTTTTCTCTTTGTTAACAAACCCACTACGGCCCTTTTGCATTGTTTGGCTAGTAATTTTCTTAAAAATTAAAAATTCAAATTTTTCAAAGACTTTTTTGGAAAATTTAAATAAAATGGTTTATAAATTGCGACAGTCATGCAGCAGACATATTTTATCAAAATTTTAATTAATTCAAGATATTATTGTTTTTCTTAAAGTATTTCGTCTGTTTTGGCATGTGGTTCTGAAAATCAACATTTGTTAAAAGCCTTAAAATGCTCTATTTGTTTAAAAATACAAAAAAAAAACTTTGTTGAATATATCCCATGGAGTAATCGAGTTTTTTCAATACATATTTTAATTTTCAGAATTGTGATTTATTTTTGTCCCCCTGAATTTCGGGCCAATTTAAAAGGGTTGGCCTCTGTAATAATATTTGCAATACAGTCCAGACTCAATTATTCGAAGCCTCGATTATCCGAAGTTCGATTATCAAATAATCAAATCACGAACAAAAAACAAATTTCGTATTTTTTTTTATTTTCTTACTTTTAACATCAAATTCAAGTTCTGCGACACCATTTTAGTCAAAACTGAATAGTCTATAAAATTAAAAAAAGCATTTTTTTAAATATATCTTCACCACCATTTTGGCCGCCATCTTGGATTTAAAAATTCTAAATTGCTATAGAGTAGATAAGGGGTCATACTTAAGCTCAACAATCAATAATGCGAAAACGAATAAAATTTGGTTTTTGTGATTCGATTATCCGAAGTTTCGATTATCCAAAGTGAAATTTTTCCAAGACCTTCAGATAATCGAGTCTGGACTGTATTACCAATAAATATCAAGAAAATCAGTTGATTTCGCAGAATTTTCAAATAAGACGTCGGACAAAAAATTTAGTATTTTTTCCACATGTTGAATAAAAAAAAATATCGTTGTTCTCACAACTTTTTAAACAATATCATCAAAACAAACACTTAACTATCAAACACCTTCTGGCAACACTGCCCACCGCTCACGTGTACCTTTAAATCGCACGCAATACATTCACACAACGTTGCCACACACTGCAAGTGTGTGCATTTTGCTCCGTACCATTCACTATCGTCGCCACCGTCATCATTCACACCGAACTCTCATTGATTGTACAACAAACATACCGTTTGCCTTTCGGTCACTCAGACCAGGCCGGGGCCATCCAGCTAACGCAGCGTGCGGTTGATACCCTCGTTTTACCGATTCCCGTGCCCCCGTGGAATTCCCCTCGGCAGAACTCTTCCTCCACCGATCGGCGTTTCCGTCCTCTGTCCCAGTTGGTGACCGGCTTCGACTCTGAGACTAAACGGTCCACAGCAGTTCTAAGGAATCGCAAACATAAAACGTTACGAAACAACCCCCTCTTCGTTGGCCTTGTACATCAAGGACTCCTCCCAGAACCCCATAAAAGGAATGGGAAATGCACCAGAAAAAAAAACCCCCGAACGGGTAGACTGACCCCATCCAAGCCCCACGAGAGGACCGGCCGTCGGGTGGAAGCAGCAGGTTATTCCGATAATCTTTGCAAGTTCACCCATGTTTGCGCTGGGAATTGGTGTTGGTGTCGCGTAAAGTCACACATACAAACACAGCAGAGGCAGTTGCTTTTCCCGTTCTTATTTTGGGAGGAAATCCGATGGAGTGGCCAACTAAACAGTAGCGGTCGGATGTTGGGTACTGTGGGCGTTATGTAATATCTGGAATGTTTTTTTAAAAGTCCAGTAAACAAAATTTGTCAGGAATATCAAAAAACAACTAAAACGCAAAAAAATGTATTTAAAAAATCAGTGATAAAATTGAATGTATTTTAATATAACATTTCAATTAATCACAAATTTTAACTTGATAATTCAATTTATTGGTCTCATGTGATCTTGAGGACCTGTTAATCCCTTTTGAAAACTTTTAATAACGGTGGTCCCGTCACGTTATACATTTTAGAATGATTTTTAAAATACGTTTCCGACGAACCAACAATATTGAAAATCTGACAATTCTATCATAAGTTATGAGCACTTAAGTATTAATTATAAACTTTTTTGAAGTAGAAATCTCTATACATTTTGATTGATTTTTTTATTATCTGGTAACCTTATCAAAAGTATCCGAAAAAATACTTTTTTTTCGTATTTTTTTATTTTCTTTTTTTTAACATCAAATTCAAGTTCTGTAATCCCTTTAAGTCAAATATAAATGGTTGATTGCCTATAAAATAACATAATTCAATATTTTTTTCAAAAATTTCAATTTGAAAATCAAAAATAAGACAACGATTTTTTCCATGGTTCGATTATCCGAAGTTTTGATTATCCGAAGCGAAATTTTGCCCAATCCTTCGGATAATCGTGTCTGGAATGTACATGGTTTTCAGCTTAAACATTATTGTGGTTAGAAATGTTTTCATAGCACAACATTTTGTGTTTCATAAACGAAAAATTAGCATCATTACGCATCTGGCTTTTATTTTTGCCTTCCTCACCTTACTGAGAAAAGGCTATAAAATCACTCGAAAAATGAACTTCTTAAATTGACTTCGTAGACCTACCTTCACGTATACCTATCGACTCAAAATCAAATTCTGAGCAAATGTCTGTGGGTGTGTATGTCTGTAAGTCCGTGCTCCGAAAAAAATGCACTCGATTATCTCCGGACTGGCTGAACCGATTTGGGCCGTTCTGGTCTCATTCGATCCGTCTTAGGGTCCCACAAGACCTATATTAACTATTATGAAGTTTTGTTAAGTTTTTTAAAAGTTATGCTAAAAAACGATTCTGGCTAAAGTTTGAAAGATTGTAAAAAAGGTGGTTTTTGTAAAAAAAAACCCGTCTGATTATACATTTTTAGAAAGGTATTTGAAAGACCTTTCTAATGAGTCCAAAACATTGATTGACATTAGTGTCATTTGTACACATTTCAGAGGCCGGATCTCAAATATCTTGATGAAAAAGTTGTCCGGATCTATCATGCGACCCATCGTTGGATAGGTAATCAAAAGACCTTTCCAACAAGCCTAAAAGATTGAAGATCTGATAACCCTATCAAAAGTTATGAGCACCTAAGTGTCATTTGAACACATTTTAGAGGCCGGATCTCAAATATGTTGATGAAAAAGTTGTCCGGATCTATCATGCGACCCATCGTTGGATAGATAATCAAAAGACCTTTCCAACAAGCCCAAAAGATTGAAGATCTGAGAACCCTATCAAAAGTTATGAGCACCTAAGTGTCGTTTGTACACATTTCAGAGGCCGGATCTCAAATATGTTGATGAAAAAGTTGCCCGGATCTATCATGCGACCCATCGTTGGATTGGTAATCAAAAGACCTTTCCAACAAGCCCAAAAGATTGAAGATCTGATAACCCTATCAAAAGTTATGAGCACCTAAGTGTCATTTGTACACGTTTTAGAGGCCGGATCTCAAATATGTTGATGAAAAAGTTGTCCGGATCCATCCGGAGATCTGGCTCCCGGGATTTTGTTGATTTGAAACTCCCGGGAAAAATGAACAGATGTTTTTTCTACTGCCTTAAGGCTTACAAAACTTTAAAGTAATATAACTATTGAAAGTAAACAATTTTCATGAAACAGCCCCGTAGGTGTTGTTCTAATATTACGTCCAATGATTTTTGGGATTCTAGACCCCATACTCCATGTAGATATGTTGTAAGAAGTAAAATTTAGATAAAATTTGTTGGTTTGACATTCTTACTACAGAAACAAATATGTACATAATTGTGAGGAAGGCACCAACCACCATCGGTGGATTAAGTAACGTTTTTCATATTAAATCTAACATCCATGGCGTTACCAGTAATTTTTTTTAAAGTAATTTTCTTTTAACTGTAATTTCTGTAACACAATGGAGCACCGGATTCGACTGGTAGAAATGACAGTTTTCCCATAAGGAATACATTGTAGAAAAAAGCAAAACTGCTCGAATGGAGGAATATTGGAAATAACCTTAAACAATGTTGGAAATAAACCATAAGATAAAACATAAAAACAAAATGGATCTTAGATATGAACAGTTAATTGGATTCAATTAAATTAAGGTTTTTTTCCCATTTCATAAGACGCTCGATAATTTTTGAATTTTATGCCCCTCGACTGTGGGCAAAATCGAGGGAGCGAGGGGTGGCAAAAAAATAAAAAAGCTGAAAAATTGAAATTACAGGCCACGGATTCAACATTCGAATGAAAAAAGTTATTTAAAATGCGTTATACACCCGTTATTTCGCAATAATTTTTTTTTAATTTCCAACACCCAACTGGCAGTCGCATGATTGTGATGCATGGCGGCATGAAAGTATATCAGAATCTGCATGAAATCTGTCCTTATGCTTTTTTTGCGATATAGGAGTATGACATTTTTGTCCGTTACCGACAATTATCGACATTACCGACAGCTTTTTGGTTGAATTTCACAAAAAAAAAACACTTAGCAGAACGAGGATTGAACCACTAACTTCTTGGTTATAGATCCGGCACGCTACCACCGCGCCATGGACACTTGATGTAACGTAAGTGAAAGAGTACCAACATATGCTTCTTTTGGAGTGTTGCTCGGGGACGGGCCAGCATTATATGTATTGGTGAGAACTGCAGATCGCTGAAATTTTTACAAGTGGGCAAAAATGATCGAAGGGCTTGCTGCAAAAAATGTTATAAAATGTGACATTTTTTGCAGCAAATTGAATGTTGCAGATTTTGAGATATATTTTTCCTTTGGGTGAAGTATTGACGCGAAAATTTTATTTTTTCGAGAAAAAACAGTTTTTCGGTGCTGAACATTGTAATTTCATAAATGTTCAAGATATTATTAAACAAGCTTAAATAAGCTTAATATGATAATCAATGCAGGAAAAGACGTTTTAGATCGTTTTGAGTTGATTAGACTTCTTTTTTCATTGAAATTTCCAGTTTTATGAAAAAAACTGATCTGATTGTTTCAATTCAGCTATTTTCATAAGTTTTTTTTTTGTTTTGGCTTTTTGATGAAACTAATCAAATAATCAGATCAGTTAGGGGTCGTGTTAACTTTGCCTAACATTTCTACCGGGCCGTATTCAAAAAGTTGGACTCTAACTGTTTTCTATTCAAAGTTATGACAATTTCCGTAAAAAAAAGTCGAAGCAAAAAATGTTCGCGTGCAGTGGATTCTTAAATCATACCGTCAAATTTCTAGAATACACGAAAAAATCTCGAAATCAGCTTTTTGTTTGAATAGAAAAAATAATGAAGAGCTACAGATTTCATGAATGAATCAATTTAAAGAGTCCCACAACACACGCCCGTTACTGTACGGTGCTACAAGCCAACCCACTTCGAGTAGTGTTCCTTCCTTGCAAAACTCACAAACACACACACATACAGATACACCCACCGTACACCGTTCCAATACCAACGCAGAGTTTTCCTCTCTCCCGTCTTCTCCTCACTCTCTTTACGTTGCCTTTCGCGTGAGTCTCCGCCGTCGCCACAGTTCAACAACAGCGTCATCAATCATCGAATCATCATCATCATCAGCACACACCACCAATACCACCCCAAACCACACCACCAGTTTCGAGCTCGACGCCGCGCGGTTGAAAAATTTAAAAAAAAAGCTCAGCCTGCTGCCGTCGAAGAAAACGAAGACACACCACACTCTGATTTGGCACAAAACCTTTCGCCTTCCTCTGCTCCTTCACTTCCGGAACCCTTTGGGAAACACTAACCCGGGTGCGAGAAACCCCTCCGACCGAAGCAAAACCGACCACGCCGCGAAATTACCTCCGGAGCAGTAATTTTTGGTCGTGTTTTCTTCTTTCTTTTGTTACGGGCACACACTCTCCACTCGAAGTTCGGACCGACTCTCTTTGCTCGTTCGACGACCGCGAGCCCCGACGGACGAATTTGCTTTGGTTCTGTGTTTGGCTGTGGCTCACACGCAGGCAGCCAGGCCAGCACCACTTTTGGATTGGTGGCCTGGTGTTGGTGAGCAACGATGCCACGCACACACACAAACACGTGCGCGATATCGTCGTTTGCAAGCGTGGAATGTTTCTCACAGATAAGTGAATCAAGCAAGCTCTAAATTTTTTAGAAAATTTCTGACATTTTTAATTTAACCTAATTTATGTTTCAAAATAATTTTAAATGCGGTCCAGACTTGACTAACCAAAGTTTTGATTATCCGAAAGTTTGTATGGGACATCGGATAACAGAATCATAAAACAAAAACTTATTTTTATTTTGTGTTTCATTGCATTGCCTTGGCGTTCTCGATTGTGAGATTCCTACTCGAAACTAAGTGTCCGAAGGCGTGATTGTTGAAGCAATTGCAAACCGCTTTTTACACCTTAGCTTCCATCCACCCCGGGATTCGAACGGGCGACCTTTGGATTTTGAGTCCAACTGCCTACCAGCGACTCTACCAAAACAGGATCCAGGGAGACGAATCCTACACTTGACTGAGCTAACGACCTAATCTCTAAGATTAGACCTGGGCCAACATTTACTTCCCCGTCCGACGGAAGGCGTGATCAGACAAATCTCGTCTCGAAAAAAGCCGTCTGGGATCGAACTCAGGCTGACTGGGTGAGAGGCAACCACGCTTACCCCTACACCCGGGTCTTTATTAATACCAAATTTGGGTACTGCGAATTAATTTTAGTCTAATGTGAATAGTTGATTGCCTGCTTTTTTCAATATTTCATCACCAGCGTTAACCTCCATCTTCGGTCAAGAAATTCTAAATCACTTTAGCATAGTTTAGGGGTCATACTAGGCTCGACAATAAAAATAAGAGAACGTTTTATTGTTTTTATTCAATCGGCTCGAAAAATCAGGGGGCTTAAAGAGCTGTTTCAAAAAACCATGATTTTTTATGGAAATTTAAGTGCAATCAGTTGAATTCAATTTAATATGCATACTCATGCACTCAGCGAAAAAAACTATATTGAGTCCATAAGTTGAACCTTATGGACGTCATACGGTCAAACAATATCCATTAACAATATTCATGGCTTTCATAAGTTTCTTATATAGATTTCGTAATTCGTAGAGAAAACTTATACAAATAATGCTTTTTACGTATGAAAGCCATACGTTCTTCGAATTCATGAGCAATATATAGATTATCTATAACGTTATTTTATGGAAAAACATTATAAGGTGTTCTTATGAAAATCACGCATGGTGTAACCTTATAAAATTCATGTGATAAACTTATACAAATTAATGGATTAGTCATATAAAACCCTTTAGTTATATGGCATTATTATAAAATTTATATTTTTACAAATGATTTCGTTCATATGCAAACCATATATATTTTATAGTTTGTTTTGGCTGAATGTGCGTTTAGAATCATTTTCTTTTTTCAAAAATCTTTTGAAAATTAATTAATTTTTGATGTACAGAGCCCAAAAAGTTTTTTTTTTTGTCAAAATGATAATGATTGCAAAACAACTGAGCTAGTGTTAAATGCATGTTAAAACACTTTTTCATCAAAATGTTGAAACTATGACTTGAAATTCTAATATGTTAATATGAATTGCAAATAAATCAATAGATTTTTTAAATATTTGAATAAATATGATTTAGTTTCCACCTTTTATTAATAATCTGCAGGAATAATATTTAAATGTTTAAATGTGATAGAGATCATCATCTAAAAATGAATTTAAAATAACGAATTTTTCACTAAAAATTCTGTTTATAATAACTTTTTTAAAAACATTTTAAGTTAAAATGTTAAATTCCAGTATCCTTGGTATCCTGCCACAGTGAGTTGCATATGCCTAATAACCTGACAAATTAGGGCAAAACCAATTGGCTTGATAAATGATATTAACAAAACTTCGCAAAATTATCTGTAATGTGGTGGAAAACATCTGAATTTCGAAAATATTTTAAAATTCGTTCAATTATAAAAAAAAAACATTATAAATTGTTTTGAGTTGAATGTACTTAAAATTCAATTGATATTTTAAGATCAGGTTCAAAATTGAACTGGAGGTTCATAGGCCGAAATAATAAGACCCGTTTTTTTGTTAAATAGGGTGACCTATTTGTGTGTTTTGGATTTTTTTGTTGTAAATGTTCTAAAGATTAAATATTTTATAATTAAATACAATACAATATTTCCATCATAAAACTTCTAAATTTCAAAGAAATTTAAAATGCAATCAATTGAAAACATTTCAAAATAAGTTTACTGCATTTTATTTAATTCGGAAAATATTGACTCATTTCATAGATTTGAAAAGGTCATTTCTTTACATTTAATTTATTTCGTTGCATTGGTGCAGTTGACTACTATAAAACAGCTGGTTTGTGATAAGAAGCAAGAGAGGTTGCTGGTACTTAGGAGAACGAATTGTTCAGAGAAGTAAAAAATATAAAAATAATCGAAATTCATAACAAATATTAAATTAAAAAAATAAAATTATGATAATAATTTATTTTAAAATAATAATAAAATATAAAACAATAATAATTCTAGGTGAAGAATGGTTAGAGGAATGTTTGAATATGTATTAAATTAAAACAAGCAGCAGCGCAAAAAAAGAAAAAAAAAGCTCAAACAGGTTTTTTATGAATTGATAATGTCAACTTTAATTGATTAAAGTGCATTTTGCAACTTCATTTTACATTTCAAATATATTGCTATAAGTTTGTCTTAATTTCAACCTCAAGCAGAGTTAGGGACAAATCAGGGGGCAAAACAAAATTGTATCAAATTGAACTAGAAGTCGAATGAACTTAAAACAATCTGAAATTGATTTTTACGCATTGAAAATCATATTTAGCATGTTTAGGTTCGTTTAAAAATATGTTGAATTTTTATGAAATTAACTGTCAATACTTTGGAAAATGATGATTGCAAAATAACTGAACAGCTCTTCAATGTATTTTAAAACATTTTTTTCCAAATCGACGCTGTCGTGCTTTCATGTCGCACCCGCCATTTCAACGTTCCGAGAAAAACGCGTTTTAATGTTTGACCTTGAATAAACATAAACGAGAGCAGGCAATGTAAGCAATAAAAAACACGTTTTGTTTGGTCGACCATTCTGTGCATTGCCCCGAAGTATGGTTGTATTTGGTTGCCAGAGTTCCGAGTTTTAACTACAAATGTTTACGGTAGTCTAACTTGTACGTGCGTCAAACGAGTTCTGACCTGAAATTCCTTTGGACAATTGTCGCACTTACATCAATTTTCAGGTTGTGTCAAGATAGCACGACAAGATTGAAACTTCTTTCATGTGAAAAGTGACAAAAATCCGCGGAGCTTTTTTGGTTTTTAATGAATATCTCAGAATTGAAATCGATTTTTGGGGATCTGTGAAGGTCAAAAAGTGAGGCATTGTGACCTGCACAAAATGGCGTTTTTAACTCAATTTGGCCAAAAATGCACGTACGACAAGTTAGCACGACGGGGACGAAATGTTGAGATCGTGGCTTGCATTTAAATTTTTCAACCTTTATATTTTTTTGCCGTAAGAATCTAATTAGATTTCAAAAACTGTTCAAGTACTGTGCGACGAAAGCTCGCACGATACACTTTATGTTTTGCAACAACCCCGATCATGTTGCACTTCATCATGGCCGACCGGGTGAAGCTTCTGTGCGACTTGAAAGCTCGTTCATGCTTCTGCAGTAGTTCCATACATTTGAATTTTCTTTTGCACGTAAATATTCATGGAGTGTTCTTTAAATAAAACAAACCTTAGTTGATTTCACCAATTTAGTTTATTGACAAATTCTGGCTTAAAACGGTTTTGGTTTGGGGGATCACAATCGTATAAGTGTGCTGTATTGTTTTTTCTTGTTTATTCAGTTTGCTTCATTTATAAAGGGAAGAATTAAAAGTCAATTCAATGCTCACAATCAAACTCAAATCTTATTTGGTTATTTTTTGCTGGTTTGCTCGACGCAGACCTATGTAATGTATGTTTAGTCTTTAGAAGGCGACAGTACTGGGAAAGAACAACTGGTAAAGTTTTACTTGGAAAAAGCTCGTCGTTTTTTTTTCGTCTTCTGATTCTTTAGCGCCTCCCTCTAACCGGACCTTAACGGATTGATCGATGAGCTTCGTTTATTTTAGCTAGAGAGATTGCACAATTCGACAACCGTTCGTGATATTTCAGCAGATCAATAGTTTTCTTTTGCAAGTTGTTCAGTAACTTGTAACGATCTGTTTGTTCTTCCTTTGGAATAGCTAGACTACGATGAAAAAGATTTTGTTGTATTGGATATGAAAGTAGTTTTGTTTGATTTTTTCTTTTGTATATTTACACTTTTTGTTCGATTGCAACGATTTAAAAATTTGAGTAGCTAAAACTATCTAGATAATATTATGTTTGAGTTTTCAAGACCAACGCTTGCTGAAAGAAACTTTCAAGAATAGTGACATTACACTTAAAAACGAACCTTAAGGAACATAGGAAATATTTACAACAATGGAACTGCACTTTCAATTTGCTTGAATATTTTTGCTATTTTTTGGAAGAAAAAGGACTGAATAAAGGTCGTAATTTTACTTATATCCTATCTAAAGTTTTTGTATAATACAGTACAACTTGTCACTTCGAATTTATGTTCTTGTGCAGAGGGCGCGCGTCCGACATTGAAACCAACCTTAAACTGCTAGGCAATTCCTCACCAATCAGCCAACTTCATCTTCGTTAAGTACCCCTAATGTTTCCTCTGCTCTTGAAATCAGCATGTACCTAGTCTACGTTTCGAAAGTAGTTAGTTTTGAGTGTCGAAAGAAAAGAAATTCGTCAAACTACCGTTACGATCAAAATTCAAAAAATAGCACCTATCGGATAAAGTATCTTTGTCTTAATCTTCATTTTCACTGGGTAAACTTTCTGTTTCTCTTGTTTTCGTTATGGCATCATTTTGTTCACAATTGCGTTCACTTTTGTTTGTTCGTCCTGCTTCAAACAAGAATCTTCGTCAGCTTCACCAAGTTTGTCGCGCCGTACTTGGTCAGGTTCAGCGGAAGTGCCGCCGGGTTTTTCTTGGACTGCGTGTGCCACGTGAGAATCTAAAATGAAATCAGCAGTTTAAAAACTTGCTATTTTTGGAGTCGTCTCATCAACTCTTACCTCGGTGCAGTTGGACGCCAGCAGGTCAATCTCCTTCATGTCCAGCGGGTCAAGACTCCGCAGAAAGCCGTCCTCTTCGTAGCCCGCCTTGAAGGGCATCTCCGCCTTTGGCCGAGATAGCAGGAATTTCACACTCACCGCAAACCCGGCCATGTCGATCGGGTACTTGCGGCCGCCGATCCACCCGTCGTAGAACCCGCTGATGGTTCCGTTGGCCACGATCGGACTGCTGACGCCGTACTTGGAGATGAGCCCGACGGGCCACATGCCGACCTTGCGAATGTGGCGCATCTGTTGAGAATAACTTTCTTTGTATTTTTTCCTAAGTTAAAGAAAATTGTATTCTAACCTGCTCAAATATCTGCAAATTGTACGTGTTGTCGTCGTCCGCAAAGTACAGCACACCTTCGGTGGCGTTCGCGCGGATCCACTGAAGACCCCGGTTCCGGTTGGACACGCCACGTGGCTTCACCTTGAGCTTGCGGTATTTGGCCGGCATCGGAGCTGAAATGAATACAATATGGGGCCTTTAAATTGTGTCCTTTGGTCATGTTGTATCAAGGTTATTGGGAATGACAAAATTTCATGAAGTTTCAAAAGTTACAAAACAAAATGGCGGGCCTCAGTACGTACCTGTAAGATGCACAAATGGCACATCGATCTGGCGCAGCAGTCGCGTCACGGACTCGGTCCGGCTTTCGGCGTCCTCCACAATCAGCCAGAACAGGTTCGGCACGTGCTTGAGGGTGTACCCGAGCCGGGTGATTTCCGCCAGCTGTTCGGGCCGCCGGTACGTCGGCGTGATAATGTACAGCGGGGGCAGCTGTTTGGTGTCCGCGGGGAACCGCGCCGGGATCTTCTGTAACGCAACGTAGAGTAATTTGCAATCAATAAAAGCCTCCGGAATGGCCGGCAAAGCGAGCCGGCAATAAAGACATAACTTGTAAAGCACGATTGATTGGTTTTTTGGGCCGAGGACCTATTTTGAACTCAAATTGCTTGAAATTATTTAAAAAAAAACCAGTTGAGGTTATGTTTAAACTATTTTTCAAAACATAACCTCAATCTGTGTTTTTTTTTTTTTTTTTTTTTTTTTTGTAAAATCCCTCAAATCGATCAAACGTCAACAATAGGTCCGATCACCCTACCACCCCGCAAACAAAAGAGGGTCCTTTGAATAAATTAATACGGACTAGTAATCCTTTTTGGGCAGACTAGTAACCCCTTTTAGGGGTTCGGAACGCTTGATGACTCCGACTAGGACGGCCATGATTGAGTGAATTCGATTCACGTTCCACGCAGTGTGGTTGTGCGCGATGTTGGTTCAGGGAGGGAGAAGTTGGGGGAGTCCTTTAATTAACGGACGGCAATCGTTCATTTTCATTAACCATTACGCCCCCTCGGTTAGTTGGTTGCGGGATATGTCAGGGCATCAGGATGGGGCTTATGTTTTGTCGATATTGTGGTGGAGTGATTTGTGGAAAGTGTTACAGCATGTTATAATGCACGACGATCAAAAATGATTTGTTTTATCTCATGTGATCATCAAACTATTTTTTTTAAAGCAATGAATAAAAATGCAAATGAGCAATTCTCTACCAAAACCGGAAATGGGATTTATTTTTATTTTTGGATTTGGCTCAAACTCTGTGCGGGCCTTCCCTATGACCTAAAAAGCTATTTAGAGAGAATGCGTAACGTGATTTTCGAATGATCCCACTTTGTTTACATCTACAAAGTAGGAGGCTGTTCAAGCACAAGCATAACTTTTTTCTTACTGGTAAATGAGCTGTTTTAGAATCAGTGGTATGTGTTTTATTTTGTCTCCTTTTTTACGAGTGACGAAAAACTGCGGCGAGAGTGTCATTCTGCGATGTCGCAGATAAATTTCCTGACTGATTTTGGAATCCTGCAGCTCTACCTGGTCCAGCGAAAAAACATCGCTAATTCAGATTTTCACTAAACTAGTAGGTTTTCAAACGGAATCAAACAATAAAGACAGTTTCTTGATGGATACAACCGCATCAACTCCATAAACAACTTCCATTCATAATTATAAAAAAATGATGATCTCGCCTTTTGTTACAGATTTGTTACAGACTTCAACTCAAGTTTTTTAAAAGCCGCACATTTTTCATTGTTGCAACCAAGTTGCAACGATGTTTAATGATCGATAACAATACTCTCTCCTTTGGCGAACAATAAATTTGTTCCACTTTGACAGTTCAAAATTGAGGCCGTTTTGCAAACCACTACTCAGCACCCGGGTTCACCCATACAAGTCTCCATACAATTTTGACAGCTGTCCATACAAAAACGGTACGTAAATGTTCAAGCAGCTGTAACTTTTGAGTAAATTTTCTGATCAATTTGGTGTCTTGGGCAAAGTTTTAGGTATTGATGAGGACTATTGAGAAAAAATAGGTTTTTTTTCACAAAAACTCAATTTCCCAAAATATGTATTTTTTTAATTTTTGAGATTTTTTTTATATGTTTTAGGGGACAAAAATTCGCAACTTTTGAGCCATAGAGAAGTATGGAATGCGAAAATAGAGAAGTGTGGTCAAAAAATCTGCCGCCGAGTTATGATTTTTGAAAAAATAGTGATATTTGGAAAAAAATCTAAATTTCATGCAAAACAAATTTTTGATCGTTTATTGTATGCAAAACAAGCCTTACCCGGCAAACTTCGTTCTGCCTTTTTTTTCGTTTGTTGACGTTTCTGGCTTGTTTGCTAATTCATTTTACGTGACTTATCCCATACAATCTGCAGATTTTCCGGAATCGGTTCCAGAGTGGCCAAAGTTGTAACTTTTTTGGCGTAAGAACCTTCCTTGGGCTTATACGAACCCAACGCAACAAAGAGCACCTCGATCCGACGTTCCGTATTGAACTGATTCGCGTTCGAACAAAACCGTCGAATTTTTTTATATATATAGATTGAATTTGCAATCGAAAAGTACATTACAGATTTTTTGATAAAGGACTTCGTTCAAAAGATATAGCCACTTAAAGTTTGATTTTAGCGAAATATTTGCAGCTTATATATTTCTAAAAAAAGTGTCAATGAGTAACCATATCTAAAAAAATAATTTTGAGAAGTTCAGAAAATTTGCTATAAAATTGTCTAAGAGACATTGAAGATTGGACCTCTGGTTGCTGAGATACACCGGTTTAAACAAAAAGGAACAAGAAAATTGAAGTTTTCTAAGTCTCACCCACACAACCCGATTCTAATAGAGCTATCTAAGCCCGATCTCACGCACACAAGCTTACCATTTGTTTTTGCTGGCGGGTACAAATTTTAACCTAAAAATCCTTCGTGTACGTACACGTAATACATGCGCACGTAGATGACTCTATAGCGATATCTCAGCTAATGGTCTGATTTTCAATGTAAAAATATGAAACATTCGTGAAATTTCCCAATCTTTTCAAAAGCAATATACTAAAAAATGGGTCAAGATTAATATTTTAAAAGGGTTAAACATTCAATATAACGCCATTTTGAAATGTTTGTCTTGATTTTTTTTCAAAATAATGTTTTTGAAAAGATCGGGAAATTTCACGCATTTGTTAGTGCTCTAAAACATTTAAAAAAATCTCAAAAATAAAAAAACAATACGAATTTTGGGAAACTTTATTTTTGTGAAAGAAAGATAATTAAAAAATCTCAGATCTCAGTTGAAAGACTCTTTAAATCTCTAAATTACAAATGTAACATCCTGGAACAGACTACTAAATTCTAATAAAAACACAAGTAGAAATTAAAAATTGAAAACAAAACCATACTTCAACAGAAAAATATCAAGTAATAATAATAATTATCAAATCTGTTCTCATTCTTATTGTTTTTTTATCATGAGAAATTCTCTACCAAAACCGGAAATGGATTTTATTTGTATTTTTTGATTTGGCTCAAACTTTGTGGGGGCCTTCCCTATGACCAAAGAAACTGATTTGTGTGATTGGTTCATCCATACAAGTCTCCATACAATTGTTGCTACTGTCCATACAAAAATGATAGGTAAATATTCAAACAGCTGTAACTATTGTGTGGATTTTCTTGGGCAAAGTTGTAGATATTGTTGAGGACTTTTGAGAAAAAATAGGTACACGGAAAAAAAATTGCAGATTTTTTTATCATCTTTTTTTTCACTAAAACTCAATTTCCCAAAAAATTTTTTTTTGATTTTCGAGATTTTTTGATATGTTTTAGGGGACAAAAACCCGCAACTTTTGAGCCATAGAGAAACATGGTCAAAAAATCTGCCGCCGAGTTATGAATTTTTGAAAAAAACAGTGATTTTTGGAAAAAAAATCGAAGTTTCATGCAAAAACAAGTTTGACTTTATTTTTTAATGCAAAATTGAATTTGCAATCGAAAAGTACTTTACAGATTTTTTGATAAAGGGCTCCGTTTTCAAGATATAGCCACCGAAAGTTTGATTTCAGCGAAATATTTGCAGTTTTTCAATTTTTAAAAAATAGTGACCATGAGTGACCATTTCTAAAAATATTTTTTTGTAAAGTTCAGAAAATTTGCTATAAAATTGTCTAAGAGACATTGAAGATTGGACCTCGCGTTGCTGAGATAGAGCCGCTTTAAGAAAAAGCATTTTTTTTTAAAAGTGACTATGAGTGACCATTCTAAAAATATTTTTTTGTAAAGTTCAGAAAATTTGCTATAAAATTGTCTAAGAGACATTGAAGATTGGACCTCGCGTTGCTGAGATAGAGCCGCTTTTAGAAAAAGAAACACGAAAATTGAAGTTTTCTTAATCTCACCAAAACAACCCACCATTTTCTAATGACCATATCTCAGCAAATAATGGTCCGATTTTCAATTTTAATACATGAAAAATTCGTGAAATTTTCCGATCTTTTCGAAAAAAATATTTTGAATTTTTTTAAATCAAGACTAGCATTTTAAATGGGCGTAATATTCAATGTTTGTATTTTTCGAAAAGATCGGAAAATTTCACGAATGTTTCATGTATTAACATTGATAATCGGACCATTAGTTGCTGAGATATCGTCATTAGAAAATTTTCGTGTTTCTTTTTCTTAAAGCGGCTCTATCTCAGCAACCCGAGGTCCAATCTTCAATGTCTCTTAGACAATTTTATAGCAAATTTTCTGAACTTCTCAAAAAAAATATTTTTAGAAATGGTCACTTATGGTCACTATTTTTAAAAATTGAAAAACTGCAAATATTTCGCTAAAATCAAACTTTCGGTGGCTATATCTTGAAAACGGAGCCCTTTATCAAAAAATCTGTAAAGTACTTTTCGATTGCAAATTCAATTTTGCATTAAAAAATAATGTCAAACTTGTTTTTGCATGAAACTTCGATTTTTTCCAAAAATCACTGTTTTTTTTTCAAAAATTCATAACTCGGCGGCAGATTTTTTGACCATGTTTCTCTATGGCTCAAAAGTTGCGGATTTTTGTCCCCTAAAACATATCAAAAAATCTCGAAAATCAAAAAATATGTATTTTGGGAAATTGAGTTTCAGTGAAAAAAAAGTTGATAAAAAATCTGCAATTTTTTTTCCGTGTACCTATTTTTTTCTCAAAAGTCCTCAACAATACCTACAACTTTGCCGAAGACACCAAATTGATCAGAAAATTCACTCAAAAGTTACAGCTGTTTGAATATTTACATACTGTAAACTGGGGTGACTTTGATAGGTTTTTCAAATGCCCGTCAAATAAGTATCTAAACATTTTTGAGAATTTTAAGTATGTAAGCATTAAGGGATAGCTTATTATCGAACATATATGCAAAAATGTGACTGTTACATTGGATGTATCAAAATTAGTGGCCAAATCAAATTTCTATCAATGTCACCCCGGGCTATCAAAGTCACCCCAGTTTACGGTACCATTTTTGTATGGACAGCAGCCAAAATTGTATGGAGACTTGTATGGGTGAACCAATGACACAAAATAGCTTATTTGGTCATAGGGAAGGCCCCACAAAGTTTAAGTCAAATAAAAAAATACAAAAAATAAAAATGGTCGAAATCGGCAGATTTCGTAGAGAGTTGCTCACATCGTACTTTTATTCTATTCACGCCGCTGGAAGTGTTATTTTAATTTTCACCAAATCACTTCCTTCCAATTGCTTCCGCTCATTGTCACGTCATGCGTTGTGTGTTAAGCTCCAAAGAACGGAAAGAATAAGTGTGAAATAATTTCGAATTGTGCCTCCATCCGCGAAGACCCTGAGAGTAAGTCACCTATTACCCTTCTTTCTTCAACTTTCAAATTGCACAGACTCCTCGTTCTCGTCTAAATATTTTGTTGAGGGAAAAAAAGCAAATGAAAAAAATAACAGAAATCTGCAGCCTCAGGCGAGCTTTTGCTGCAGTATTTAAGAAGAACAAGTGTTATCACTCGACTTCCGCTTTCCGGATCGTTGATTCGTCGTCAAAGTATCTTTTTACACAGCAAAAAAAAGTGCTGAAAATGATTTTTTTTCGCAATTTAGATATTTTTTATCTGTTGGATTATCGTAAGTTAAAAAAAAAAATTTTTACAGTGTCCACAGCTGTACTCGCACACTTAAGGGGTTGAAGAAGTTGGAGTTGGCACCAGGACGATGAGAGGCCTTGTACTGGTTTTGCCTCCTCCTGCTACACTTGAGACGGTGTAGTATCACCAACTGCTGGAAACTTTTCGCTCAATGACTCGACGCCGCCGAGAATTTGTTCCACTTTTTTAAACACGGCCCGGTCCAGCCAGCCGGTCATTCTATTCCGTTAAAAGGTTTGAAATTTATGGTGGATTTATGAGCTGTAAAGTTAAGCGTTTCTTCACAGACTGTGACTTTTTTTTTTTGCTTTTGGAGGAAGGGCGAATTTTGTTTTTGCTGACCGTCGAAGGACTTGGGAGAGCTGCTCGATTTCATGACGGGGTCATTTTCTAAGCTTGAGTAATTTTTATACTAATTGATGCAGAGCAATGATTTGGTGATGAACTTTTAGTGGGTACTTGAGATGGACTCTTGACATTTTTATGCAACTTTTTAACTCAATTCCATGCTTGGAATTATAGGCAAAATTATGATAGAAATAAGGTCAGGTGCTTCAATAAAGTAAAAACTCAATATTTATTGATATTTCCAGTAGCAACATTCAGAAAAAAGTAATCTAAAAAAACGAATCTAAATCTGCCGGCTTCAAACGTCCCGTGGTGTATCGTGAACACAATTTTCATCCTGTGGTCTGGTGCTTATTTATGTATTCCCAGCGTGGACCACATACTTCACATTATCGGAGCGGTAAACATGGAACATATTTTGCATCCCAATTTTTACCTCGGGAGCATCGATACATACGTTCAGAAGCCATCAGCAGTGTGAGTGTGGGAGGCTTTCCGATCGAACCCCAGCCAGTTTATCGAATTCCTATCATCGCTACAGGACTTGGGGTGGTTCTGATATTTAAGCTCAACTTATTTCATATCTTAGTTTTGGCTCCTCGGACGTACCTTTTATTATTTTGCTTATTATTTTGTTAAAATTTCATAGATCCACCCTAAACCAGGATCCACCCCGCAAATTCCACACGTCAACCCGGAGTTCAATTTGAAATTCATGGCGCAAGGTTACAACCCAAAACACGTCTGGCAATCCTGACGGTGTAAGTGATGGACCACCCCTCACTCCGGCCCGGCTACAAAGTTTTCCCAGCTGCTGCCGATGCAGTGAATTTGCAGCCCAAGCTCAAACCCCAAACCCTCGTTTCGCCAATCCATCAACACTGGTTAGGCATTAGCTGTAGAGCTTTTCCACTAAATCCCACCGGCTCGTCGGCGGTGTTCTGCGTTAACGTTTTTTTTGTCAAAAGTGTTGCTCAACATTTTTGTTGATGTCAGTAAACGTTTCAGTTTCGTCAAGGTATGATAGATTTGGGCGCTTTGGACATGCTCCTATCGACAGTATTGAATTGTAATGAAATCGCTGCCAGTAAATAAAATTGCAAATTTCTGGTAGAAATACTATGGAATCATCTTAAACAACCATGCGCACCCACGTTTATCTGTTGGAGTAACAAAATAAGGGGGTGCACGTGGTTGTTTAAGAAGATTTCATAGCATTTGACCCGAAATTTACAATTTTATTTATTTATTGGAGCTTGTTCAGGAAGCCCAAATCTTTCACACATTGACGTGACTGAAGCGTTTACTGAAGGAGCCATTACAATACCGCAAACAAACAAACAAACTCGCACTTTTTCGTGTTTGACAGCTGGCCAAACTCGCAAACTTTTTTGCGGCAAACTCGCAAAACAAGGCAAAGTTTATGCAGGCTGACGTTTGAACAAACTAAGCCAGGCAAACTGGCAAACTGTCAAAAAGTGCGAGTTTGTTTATTTGTTTGCCGTAGTGTAATAGCTCCTTGACAACAACTTCAAAAATGTCGAGTAGTGTGGTATTTATTTGAATTGAAGCGAAAATTTATAATATTAAATCCAATTTATAAGCACCGAACTGGCCGCTCCAGTGTCCATTTGAATTACACTCTTCCAGAACATCCAGGAGGGGTAAAGCCCACTCATTCATCGAACACAAGCCCAATGGGCGTGTGATTTGCATTGATGAGGCACGAGCACTTTGGGTTGAAAAATCACGTTGAGGGATTACCTCCAGAGTGCGGAAAATCCGTCCGTATCATGTTTGCGTTCGCGATGGTTTATGGTTCTGGCTGAATCGGTGTGTTTGTCGATGGGTTTGCTTAGTGGCCAGTCCCGTTTGAGTGCAACGGTCGGGGGAATGGAGTCAATTTATGGCGTTTTTTCGGGGATTTTGAGTGGAGCGATAATCGGGGATAAGGCTTTTTTGGTACTGACTAATTGGGAAATCTGATTCAATATTCGTCATAAAATTGGCTCAACTCCTCCTAAAAAGCAGAAAAAAGTTCCTCTCACCCCATCACTGCTGGTAGTTTGCCCCTTCTGGACGGCCTCCGTCGCCGGTGCCGCCGTAGTCGTCGAGGTGCTTGTTGCCGCACTACTGCTGCTGCTGCTCGATCCCAGCGTCGTGGTACTCCGGTCCGTAGACCGTGCACCCACTGCCGGGCCCACCTCGTTGAACGTCAAACTGCGCGATCGAATCTTGTCCACGAGCGCTCCGTCCGGATCGTCCCGCAAATCGACCAGCGCCTGGGCACCCCCGATCTGGTCCGTCCCGCCGGGCCCATTTCCGCCGGCCAGCGCAGCCGACGAGCTGCTGCTCACAAAGTTCGCTATCGACAGCTGGTTCTGGCACAGGATTATAAACACCGAACTGATCAGCAGCGTCAGGTACAGCTTGTAGGACTTGATCATCCTGGCCACGTGGTGCAGGATCGGAGCCGTGTTGGGGCGGAGGGTGGGTTTCCCGGGAGTTGCGCTGGAATCGTTCAGTTCCGCCTGGACTGACTCATGATAGTGGCGCTACTGCAGGTATGTCTGTAATGAGAGGAAAAAGAAACCTTTTAGTAAAAATTTAAACTTAAGTTCATGTTTGACGAGCAAAGATTTCCATCAGAAAGATTAAAATCGAATTCCCCCCCGTCAACCAACAAAAAGTTCCTAGGACCGTAATGAAGTTAATTGCCTGTGAATATCATTCCAAGTGATTCTGCACATTTGCATACCACAACTTGGACGACAAAACGACCAGGAGGCTGGACACTGCTGCCGGCATTCATTAGCATAGCCATAGGTCATTCCACAGCGTGTCCTTCTGCCTCGGACAGCCTGTAGCTAAAAGAGAGGAGAGCGATGTCCTGTACAGATTTTCACCCGGGAGCGTGTCGGCAATGCAAAATATGCAAAGGATTGATTTAGGTTTGCACATCTTCCAGGATTGATTCCAGGAAGGAGATGGTTGAGCACTTTCTAATCCTATGAGGAATCAATTATTCTCAATTTGAAGAATGGCATAGGAGACGGCATCAATTAATTGGCACCATGCTAAACTATTGATTTATACGTTGGAATTTCCTGATGCTCGTAAATGTGTTGTTGGATGTGCTCAACCACACAGAGCGAGAGCTTTTTCCGAAGAATAAACAAGCCGTATTCCGGAAACTCAAATATTGCGAGCCGGAATAAATTCGAGTATTCCGTTCGTGATGCAAAATGAAGCAAATAGTCAGTGCGGATACCGGGGTTTTTGAGTTCCTAGCTCTGTTGGATCTATCAAAAATTGCCAAAATGTCATCCATCGGAAATGGAATATGCATGAAGGGTAGAGTAATGTCTGCTAAAAGGGTTCAAAGAAAGTATAAAACTATGAAATACTCATAGAATGATTGATAATACGACCATGTACCCTAAAAATCTTCACTTCTTGGATAACGTCTCTATTAGAGCGGTTCAATTTTGACTTTTTGCCTTCCGTAACAGGACTTTATTCTGTCGGTGAAGTGAATCCAAATATGAGCAAGTCGATAATTTATTTATTTATTTTAATAAAACTTAGTGTGTATCTTGAAGACATTTTGCATGACTCGTTCGTTTATACAAGTCTCCATACAATTTTGGCTGTTGTCCTTACAAAAATTTTCAACCAATGTGTATCTTGAGAACGGATCAATGATCAATTTGGTCTCCTCGGCAAAGTTATAGATATATCTGAGAACTTGTTGTCATAACAAGAATAACTAAATTATTCGAAACAAAAACCAATTTGTTAAACTAATAATACTGATACCGAAATGCAAAAAAAGAACTGCTTTTTAAACTAAACAAAGGATCAGAGTATGCAGAAAAAAATGTTATACTCTTAATAAATTCAATACTCAATAATTCAATAGTACTCAATTTTCAATGTTCTAAAAACCTAAATACAAATTTCAAACTCAAGAGCTGCCCAGGTAAGCACCAGGAGTCTTGGCAATTTATTAATGTTTTTTTTTCAAAAAATTAAAGAAGTTTTTGTGATTGAAAACAATCCTAAATCATTTGGGTAATTCTCTACCAACTCACACGAATTCGGGAAAAGTTGCCCCGACCCCTCTTCGATTTGCGTGAAACTTTGTCCTAAGGGGTAACTTTTGTCCCTGATCACGAATCCGAGGTCCGTTTTTTGATATCTCGTGACGGAGGGGCGGTACGACCCCTTCCATTTTTGAACATGCGAAAAAAGAGGTGTTTTTCAATAATTTGCAGCCTGAAACGGTGATGAGATAGAAATTTGGTGTCAAAGAGACTTTTATGTAAAATTAGACGCCCGATTTGATGGCGTACTCAGAACCAAAAAAAAACGTATTTTTCATCGAAAAAAACACTAAAAAAGTTTTAAAGATTCTCCCATTTTCCGTTACTTGACTGTAAAAAAATTGGAACAAGTCATTTTATGGGAAATTTAATAAACTATTTGAATCTTCATTGATCCAGAAGGGTCATTTTTTCATTTAGAGCAAAATTTTTCATTTTAAGATTTCGTGTTTTTTCTAACGTTTCAGGGTTATTTTTTAGAGTGTAACAATGTTCTACAAAGTTGTAGAGCAGACAATGACAAAAATTTTGATATATAGACATAAGGGGTTTGCTCATAAACATCACGAGTTATCGCGATTTTATGAAAAAAGTTTTGAAAAAGTAACTTTTTGCGTTTCTCTTTGTTTCGTCGTCCGTGTCTGTCGCGGGTGACCATGAACGGCCATGATCGATGACGACCAACTTTTTCAAAACTTTTTTTCGTAAAATCGCAATAACTCGTGATGTTTATGAGCAAACCCCTTATGTCTATAAATCAAAATTTTTGTAATTGTCTGCTCTACAACTTTGTAGAACATTGTTACACTCTAAAAAATAACCCTGCAAAGTTAGAAAAAACATGAAATTTTAAAATGAAAAATTTTGTTCTAAATGAAAAAATGACCCTTCTGGATCAATGAAGATTCAAATAGTATATTAAATTTCCCATAAAATGACTTGTTCCAAATTTTTTACAGTCGAGTAACTGAAAATGGGAGAATCTTTAAAACTTTTTTAGTGTTTTTTTCGATGAAAAATACGTTTTTTTCGGAATTCTGAGTACGCCATCAAATCGGGCGTCTAATTTTACATAAAAGTCCCTTTGACACCAAATTTCTATCTCATCACCGTTTCAGGCTGTAAATTATTGAAAAACACCTCTTTTTTCGCATGTTCAAAAATGGAAGGGGTCATACCGCCCCTCCGTCACGAGATATCAAAAAACGGACCTCGGGTTCGTGATCAGGGACAAAAGTTACCCCTTAGGACAAAGTTTCACGCAAATCGAAGAGGGGTCGGGGCAACTGCTGTGTGAGTTGGCGGAGAATTACCCATTTAAATTTTGATCAATTTTGAACAAATGAATGAATGAAATGAAATTTCAATTATTTAAAAAAAACTGTTCAGCTTTTATAACATGTTTTTTTCATTCAAAAAAAATAAACAGAAAAGAGTGTAAAATACAAAATTTACATACATACATACTTTTTTTACTACTCATGACCGAAAGTCAGTCAAGTGTACTGCAATCATATTTGATTGTATGTTTTTGATAACCCTTAAGAAGATGATTTTTTGGATTAAAACATTTAAATCACAAATATTTGAAAGTGTTCATTATTTATTTTTTAATTTAAAGATTTGAAAGAAAGCTCCACATGAGTTTTTTTTTAATTTTAATTAAATTCGCAGTGCTTTTTGAGATTCTCGAAACTTTCAGTAGGTGACAGCACTAAACTCGTTAGCCTAAGCACTTATGGCAGCAACGTAAGTAAAGCTTTTATAGCAGTATGTTTGATTGATTTGGGGTGCCACGGTTTTATATTAAAAACGTGACTTTTCCTGTAGATGTCATGATCAAACTGTACCATCTCTGAAATATTTTTTACAAAAAAAAACTAATTGTAGAAATAGCTATATAAAAAATTGAAATATCATAAAACAAAAAAAAATAATACATTCCAACATTTCGTCACCGTCGTGCTAACTTGTCGTGCGTGCATGTTGAACCAAATTGAGTAAAGAACGCCATTTTGTGCAACTCACAATGCCTCGCCTTTTGACCTTCACAGATCCCCAAAATTTGATTTCAATCGTGAGATATTCAACGAAATCTGAAAAAAAAACTCCATGCATTTATGTCACTTTACATATGAAAATAGATTCAAGTTTGTCGTGCTATCATGACACACTCGGAAAATTTATGCAAGTGCGACAACTGGTCAAAGGGATTTCAGACCAGAACCCGTTTGACACACGTACAACCCGACTACCGTAAACATTTGAAATTATAACTCGAGACTCCGACAGCCAAATTCAACCAAACTTCTGGACAATGCACAAAATGGTCAGCCAAACAAAACGTGTTTGTTATTGTTTACATTGCGTGCTTTAGTTTTTGTTTATTCAAGGTAAAACATTTAAACACATTTTTCTCGGAACACCGAAATGGCGGGTGCGACAAGATAGCACGACGACGTCGATTTGATATGAAAATATCCGTTTTAGTGACAAAGTTTCAACCGACTAAAAAAAAAAACAAAAATAAATTTGTAGAAAATTGCTGATTGTAAGGAAAAGTAATTTTTTCACTTATTGCCACTGCCGGTTTCATAAGCATTATGACGTGTAGTCAAAATTAATCCGAGAAATGTTTTTTGGCTTTTTAAAGCTTAAATAAAAATTCAAATTTGAACCGCTCTAGCCTGTTCCCTTTGCCCTTTCCTGTAGATGGTACAACGTAAGTAATGGAACAAAATAGTTCACCTGGCTTCGTGAGGAAGGATACACCTCAGAGGCAACATTCACAAGACTCAAGATACATGATATGTGGGATTACATGGAATGTTTTACTGGTGGGTTTCGTTTGATCAGAGAATTTAGATGAGTTTACGAAAATTGTCAGCTTTTGATCAAACGTTCGTTATGGAACTAGTTGGTAACATGAGAACACTGGTTCCAACAATTTCCAATCGATAACCACCGACGGGAGTGATTCGCCCTAAAAGTGGTCATAATTGATGGTAATTACTCACTCGGTGGTATAACTCCACGGACGTGATATTGTTGCACGATGTGAGCAAACAATGCGCAGAGTTGGAGAACATATCGTGCGGCACAAAGCTTTCAATTATTGATGCATACTAATTAGGTGCCCCCCACTTTGATTACCAGCCAGGGTAACCAGTTGTATGATCATTATGAGCTTAAACTCGCAAACGATTATCAGGTTTTTTTTTACTGTTTAGTACTGCAAGAAGATTAAACGTAAGTTTTAACTTAAATCTAATACTTTTCTAGCTACTTGAAAAGTAGTCAAAAAAGACTAATTGCCATTTTACCCTTACTCATAATAATTTTTCCCCTCACGCGGGACGCGTTAAACCAATAAAACGCTTCTAATTTACATTCTCAATGACGTACGCACTGTGCTCAACAGTACCCGAAAGTGACAGTGTAAAATCTGCTCACAGTGTCACACGGGAAGTCGCGGGTCACCCGTGTTGTTAACTAGGTGTAGGTCGCGTAATGGATGGCCTTACAAACAATTCAATCTGAAAATCGTAACCGCGATGTTTGCCGTTGTTGATGTGTGAATCGAAACAATTAGTGGCGCGGATTAGAGAGAGACTAACGTGCTGGCTGGAATTTATTCAGCGTGTAGGGTTAGTGTATCGTTTGATGGTACCATACTTGAAACAATGCTGAGTAGAGTTGACTTGTGTTATTTGTAGTTGAAGGTCATGCTATTATGTAAAAGTTACATAGGAAACTTTTTCAAGCTCTTTGAAATCTGAATTTTTATAATAAGTCATCAATTCAAATGAACTTCTAGTTGCTAACCGAGTCGCTAATATTTTTTTATTTTACTTTCCGAAATTCGCGTTCATACACACAACTTCCGGCACAACTTCAATTTCAAAGCCTCGCGCGTGCATCACATTACACTTTCGTCGACACTTGTTGGAGTACCAACCTCTCGTTAGTAGCTCGCAAATGTTCACTCCGGGTTATTATATGCTGAGCAAAAAACGACTACGTTTATAGGACAAAATTAATATTGGTAATTTTCGTAATTAAATAAAAGTGACAAATGATCGTAATTACTTTACCGGTCGTTGTCATTTTATCACAATTAAAAAAAAATGCTACAATTGCAGCTTTACCCTACTAACAAAAAAAAATCTCGTCAATGAAAACAACGTGGGATGATGTGCTCAACGAGATTGATACTAATGTGGTATCACGTACCCTTGTTTTATTTTCCATATGCTGTTGATATGTTGAGCTGTTTATTTATTTCGTTGGAGAATGATAAATGTCATTTGAAACTTTTTATATCTGTTTTAATATTGAACAATATTTTTATTTAGTATTGGTTGCAGATACGGATCTCAAAACCAACATGTTTTTTATTTGGCTCAAACTTTGTGGGGGCCTTCCCTTTTATTTGGCTAAATCAGTAATTTTGTGTCATTGGTGGTTTACCCATACAAGGGTCTGTACAATATCGATAGCTGTTCATACAAATATGGTTCGTAGGTATCTGTAACTTTTGAAAGAATTTTCTCATCGATTTAGTGTCTTCGGCAAAGTTGTAACTATTGATAAGGACCAGTGTTGCAAATGAGTGATAAAAAGGTATCAATTGATTATCTCTAAACAAAAACATCCGAGAGTATAGCGACCTTCTCTATACACGGAGAAAAAAGAGTTCCCAAAATCGTGAACAAGCGTTCATGAAAATGGGAACCTCGAACAAAGTGTTCAAATTCCATGGTACGATTTTGAAAAACTTACCATGAAATTTGAACACTTTGTTCGTGGTTCCCATTTTAATGAACGCTCTCTTCTTGCACTGTAACTGAAAATCGCACTTTGCTGAGTTCGTTTTCACACTTTTTCCTACGGTTTTTTCAGTTCAACTGCGATTACACTTTTTTGTGTAATCGCAGTCGAACTGAAAAAATCGTATGAAAAAGTGCGTAAACGAACTCAGCAAAGTGCGATTTTCAGTTACAGTGTGGGTCTCGTGATTCCCAGCGATGTCAATCCCTCTCTATCACTCCTTCCCTTTTCATCGACTCTGCGCTCTCGCCGCTCTCAATCTCTCCGAAAACTGCAATGAAAGAACGCGAGATGGCGATTAGGAATCGACTACGCATGACGTCCCGTTAAACTGCGTTTGCGAAATTGGTTTTGTGGCGGCTTTTGTTCTTAAACGCTGTAACGGTAGAATGATCGTGGAAGCGGGAATAAGAGAGAAAAGGAAAATGTCAATCGCGAGTGTATAAACACGAAAACGTGTTTGGCTAAGTTCAGCGCTGAGAGTTTCAATAAGGAGAGAAAAGCACTTCACAGCACATAAAGTAGTAATCCAGCTGCGTGTAAAAGGCCTGAGTGTAATATAAATTTTGCATTATTTAATGAAATTCTGTGTAATATTACACCCTGAAATATGTAGCCCATCAGTATAGGAAACCTACTTGACCGAAATGTCAAGCTCATATATACGTTTATCCGTTCCATTTTTCATCGGTCTGATGGCCGAGCGGACTAAGGCGCCAGTCCTTACTGTTGGTGCTGGGTTTGAATCCCGTCCGTTGCAATTTTTTATATGTTTGTAAAAATTGTAGATGCAGCGTGTAATATAAAGTGTCTTTTTTGACGAAAGGTGATGTGCATGCTTTTGCATGCGATTTTACCATCGGATTTTTTCTGTGTTGTATTTGAGGCATGAATATTAAGGCGGGATAAGTGTAAGTGCTGAGTGATGATATTTTGATATTTTAACAACCCTGATGAGGACTATTCAGAAAAAATAGGTACACATAGATCTTTTTTGACGATTTTCAAATAAGGTTAAAAAACCATTTCCCAAAATTCGTAATTCGGAAATTGTGGCATTTTTCGTTACTCAACTTTTTTTGGAAAATGTCATTTTATGGGAAATTTTAATTAATTTTAAGAATTTGCAATAACCTAGAAGGATAATTTTTTCATTCAAAACAAAAATTTTCATTTTTAAGTTTCACGTTTTTTGTATTTTTGCAGGGTTATTTTTCAGAGTGTAACAATGTAGACTGATTCTAATATTTTTTTTCTAAAATGCTCTTAGAATATCTTGCTCTGATAGAACTGTGCTAGAATTCTGCTAGAACGGCATGACTGGGGTACAGCGTGAATTTAGGTTAGCACCTCAGTGATAAATAAACTGTTTATCAAAACTTGAAGTTATTTACATTGTGTAGAGAGTGTTGCAAAAACAGATGGATGTTTTGATTTATGTTATCTGCCATACAACAAAACCCAGTTCAAAAATTAAAATAAATTTGAATTTTAGTTCTGAAGGGGGTACTCCTTTAGCATCTCGCCAGCCTCTTATTCTTGCTGAATAAGACGGCTCTTGGGATACCAACTACCATTTTTGTCACTTTTCGTATGAAGGAAGTTTCAATTTTGTAGTGCTATCTTGACACACCCTGAAAATTGATGTGCGACAACTGGCCAAATGGATTTCAGGTCAGAACGCGTTTGACACACGTGCAAGCCCGACCACCGTAAACATTTGTAATTATTACTCGAGACTCCGACAGCCAAATTCAACCAAACTTCGGGACAATGCACAAAATTGTCAACCAAACAAAACGTGTTTGTTATTGTTTACATTGCGAGCTCTATTTTTTTTTTCTCGAAACGTTAAAAGCGACGTGCAACAAGATAGCATTTTCAAGGGCATATAGCAACATGAGAATTGTGCATGAATCATATTGACGTCATAATCTGTAGAACAACACTCGCAAATGCAGTTAACCTACAAACGTTGTCTGCCAAATGACGTCTTTTTCGTCCATGGCGCGTCTCAAATCGCGACCCCCAAAAAAACTTACAACCGAATAATAATAATCTTCACACCATCCCCTGCTTTGCAGCGTCAAATTACTGTGCTGCACCACAAATTGCAGTTGCCAGCAGACATTCATTCATAAATTTTCCGCAAAAATATTATTAGTCTAGTGCTCACGCACATTTGAAATGGGCCACGCCAAACATACTATTTTCTCGCTCAAAATATCACACGCGTGTGTCGTGGAAATCTTTCGGCTTTCCGCGCCGCTTTTCAGTCGATTAAGCCGCCAATCTACGCACCACGCGTCCCGCTTTGACACGCGACGACGTATTCAGATCTGGCAAATGAGTTTTTCGCTCCGTGCCCCTCCGATCTATCTGCATTTTGAGCGCGAACCAATTACTTTTGCTTTGACCTTTAACGATATTTGTTTCTTTTTATATCACATTATTAAAATCAAAAAGGGTGAAAAAAACAAAAGAAAAGTTGAAATGTTATAAAGTTCTGCAGCATAAGAGAATTAAAGTGTTTTCAAATAAATTTAAAAGACAGTTGAAGGTTAACCCTCAACACAACGTTGAAGATGCAAGATCACGAACTTGCACTCGCGCTTCCGAATTCTTGCGACAAAATTGGCCAGACCAGCAACGGGCGAGTTCAACGACTTGACAGCAGGAAAAGTCAAGTATGTGAGCATAAATATCACCTCTGCCCGGTGCTGGCAGGTTCCTGACCCCGTTGGCAACCCAACGAGCCAGCACTTTCGGTCTTCAAACGCCCTCAGACACTTGCCAACCAGAACCAAGCAACCAGCAGCAGTGGTTGGGAAATTTTTCTGAAGAGCTTCCCGGGGCATCCCACCAACGTGGTTTTGTTTGCAGTTGCACACGGGTTTCGGCACGTTTTTGGACCATCACTGCCATGGATCTCTGAAGGAGGCGATGTGGTTGGTTCCCACACCGACACGCCCCGGTAAGGACCGGAACGTGTCCGACGGTGCCTTTTTTTGCGAAAAGATGGAAATGAAAACTGTTTCCAGTTTCGTTCATGTTGGGATGATAAAAACAATAAAATGATATTTTTTTTAAGTTTCTGGCATTTTTTCATCATTTTTTAACTTGTCTTAAAAAAAAGTAAGTTTATAAAAGGTTTGAAGGTTGCATGGTTTTGAACTTAAATGAAAATGACTTCTGTAAAGGATTTTATGTACCGAGGGTTAAAAGCATCATGAGGTTTTTTTTTATGAAGTTACACTATGAAGAAAGTCTCGATTACCTTCAAGATGATCTGGTAACGTTTCATTAAGAAATTGATTTTCAGTTCAGTAATACTTAGGGACCATCCATAAACCACGTGGACACTTTAGGGGGGGGGGGGGGGGTATGGCGATTGTCCACGCTCCATACAAAAAAGATTTTATTTGTATGGACAATTGTCCACGAAGGGGGGGGGGGGGTACGAGATTCCCAAAAAAGTGTCCACGTGGTTTATGGATGGTCCCTTAACTTAATAAATTAAAAAAAAAAACAATCTAACTTCTTATCATAGTTCAATTCATCCAAAGCGTACGTTCATCTGATAAAACAAAATCCATAAATAGTATTGTGTGCATTCAGGAGGAAGAAACAGAAACAGCATATCAGACATTCATTGACGACAGTGACACATGTCACCCGGGTGGACGTTATCTACCAGACCACGTTATCAAGTGAAAGCTACTTGTTCACACTTCGTCACAAGTGTCAAGTTTGTGGCAAATCGTGAACAACCCACTCATACTTGAGCATTGCTAACAAAGATTCAAGTACGCGTACTTTGGAAGCTTTTCAGGGAAAGTAGCTGCTTGAGTTGGTGGCAATTATTTTACAACTTGCTTAGCGATTTGCTTGGTTTGGACAATATGAACTGCAACTTAAGAAACAATTAAGATATGTTGGTTAGGATAACAAAGCATTTCTTAACAGAACGTGGTCACTTTTCAATATAACAAATGATAATTAAACACCCAGAAAGCAAAAACTGGAATTTTTGTTTATTGGTCCTTATAAAAAAAACTCCCGAATTTGAGCAATTCTCTCAGATGTCGGTCTTTCGATTTTTTTGTATTTTTGAATAAGGCTGAAACTTTTTTGTAGCCTTCGGTTTGCCCAAAGAAGCCATTTTGCATCATTATTGATTCTGTGCTAGAGATGGGCAAAAAAATAGCGAACCGCTATACGAGCCGGTTTACTGAAAAGAGCGAACTGTGGCTCACAAAAAAGAACCGCGGTTCTTTTTTAAACTCCGGTTATTTGAAAAAACCGTATCAATGTGGCATAATTTTTGTTACAAATATGATTTATTGAATTTCCTTAAAATGTAGTATTAAATTTGTTTTTGGGTTTTTTTGCCTTTACAAATATTTTACAAAGTTTATGTTAATGAAAATAGAATCATCAACTTAAAACAAATTTAAAATCATTTTTTGATCCATAAAAAAAATGATTTTTTTGTGAAATTCCGTTGCACAGTAATGCAAAAAGTTTTTTTTCGGCTTAAAAAAAGTTCATCAATACTTCTATATTTTGAAAACTTTTATAATGATTGCAATACCACTGGTAATGTGTAAAATGCATTTTAAAACACTTTTTTCATTAAAATGTTTATACCATGCCTTGTAATTTAAATATTTTTGTTTGCGTGAGTTGAGGGACATAAACTTCAAAAAATATTTTATACGGCCTTATTTATGAAAGTCCAATGTGAAAAATAACTTATAAAATCACACGTTTCTTGAAAACCCCCTTTTCAATAAATTTTGAAAAAGAGCCAAAGAGCCGTTCAAACGAGCGGCTCTTTTTAAAGAGCGAACGAAAATGAGCGGCTCCTAAAAAGAGCGATTTTGCCCAACTCTATCCTGTGCACTGTAACATAGATTTTGCCCGCACTTTATTCTCGCACTTTTGACAACACAAAATCAAATCTAGACAACCACTCGTTGTTTATATCAGCGATTCTCAACCTTCTTCTAGGCTGGTACCCCCTTCCATGTAAATCAAGTAGGCCCGGTACCCCCGTTGAGAATCGCTGGTTTATATCATTCACATTTCCAATCTCAGTTTCCACCAAACTGAACTTTCGCACTCCAAACTGTGAGTGACAGCTGAAAAACAAGCGATAAAACTCGGATCGATTTGATCGTTTTTGAAGAAATTTTAAATTTCCAATGCCAGTTTGACAAGTCCATATAATTTTCCATACAAATTTGTATCTCTTGAAGGAATTTTTTGATCAATTTGGTGTCTTCGGCAAAGTTGGAGGTATGGAAAAAGACTTCACTGAAAAAAATTATACACGGTAAAATAAAAATTTGGTGATTTTTTATTTAACTTTTTGTCACTATAACTTGATTTGCCAAAAAAACAATATTTTTTTAATATGTATTAGGCATAATTTTATATCAAGTTTTTGAAGAAAAACTTTGACCCTTGAAATCCACAAATTCGGAACACTTTTTTCTTACAGATGTAAACAAACTTTGGTTCTCTCCATTAGTACACAATTTTTACAAAATAATGACTTCACGTACTGAAACCAACGAAACTCAAGCTTAGTTATGTTTTATGAATGGTTTGATAACATTTTTGTAAAAATATCCGTTAAATCCAGGTGTTCCACAATTGGGTCCTAAAATGAAGCTCAGATTGCTGATATTATTGTTTACAGCGATAAAGCTTATTTTTCTGAGTAAAATGACCCTTTGTACGACCCCAAAGAGTTTAAAATTGATTTTTAAATCAATTTAGAAAAATAAACCTCGCAGTCCTTCTTGACAGAAAAGGTCCTACTTGACAGCTCGTTCCAAAGGGACCATAGTTGATCCACCGAAAAAATGTTGTCTTGTCAAAAAAAAATTTTGCATTAAAATGAAAAAAAGTGATCAGAAATGGTTTTTGATCGTGTTTTTTAACCGTTGTACATAAAAATTGACACAGGGCTTTAGTACCCAATTGTGGGAGACACAATAACATCCCACAATCATGGAACAGGCAATTTGGAGGCAGAGTTTTGCTGCTCTGGATAAAGTAGTCTTGGAATGGGGTTTTGCCTTCCTCACCTTACTGAGGAAAGGCTATAAAATCACTGGAAAACTGAACTTCTCAATTAGACCTCCTAGACCCACCTTCATGTATACCTAAGGCTACCAACTGTACGGATTTTTTCCTTACCATACGGATTTTCGAATCTCTTCGCGGATTTTTAACAGGCCGGAATTTTTGTAGGGAATTTTACGCATAATACGGATTTGTACGGAATTTTAACAACTATTTAATCATTGAATTGCTTTTTTGATTTGGTCGAAGCTTTTGTTAACTAGAAATTTGTATTTTTCAGTGAATTTGATTTAACAATGGAGTTTTCCGGGGTTTCCTCAATTCAAACTTGATTATCAATAATTCTAGAGTTTTTGAACTATTGTCTTTCATATGTTTATAGTACCTTTAAAAAAAACTCTAGAATTGTTCTTTTAGAAATTCCTTACTAAATATATTTATCTATTTCAAAAGGCTTTCTAAAACTTTTAAAAACATTTGAACATTTGAATTAGCAAATCTAGAGTTTTTTTAAAGGTCCCATAAACTGTTGTGTTTCACATGTTATAGGACCTTTTCAATAAAAAAATGCCAATTTTTCAGAAATTTCCAGGTTGTGCAAAAAATCTTTGACCGAACTATATATTGTTAAATCAATACAGAAAAAATCGAAATATTGGTCGCAAAAATTTGCTTTCAAAAAGTACTTTTGCAAAATTTTGATAAAGTGCACCGTTTTCAAGTTATAGCCATTTTTAGGTAACTTTTTTGAAAATAGTCGCAGTTTTTTTTATTTTTTTAAATTAATGCACATGTTGTTTACCCACTAGTGTAGAATAGCTGAGCAAATTTTCTATATTTTGCTTTTTTGAAATTTATTGATACGACCTTTAGTTGCTGGAATATTGCTATGCAAGTGTTTAAAAACAGGAAAATTGATGTTTTCTAAGTCTCACCCAAACAACCCAACATTTTCTAACCATTGTTCTATGTCCAATCCTTGTGAAGATACAGCGGCATTTTCTATATGACAGACTTGATTTTTCAGTCTCGTAAATATTTTTACCGGAAAGCTCGTCCAATTTCCCATAAGTTTGCCTTTGACAGTTTTTTTAATTTGACTCGTTTTAATATTTGCGTGCGCCATTTTTTTCCAGGATTCTACCACACTGAAAAAAATGTTCTATTTTCAGTTATGAGCATTGTTCCTGATTTGAGCTTAAATTGCTCTTATTTGTCTCAAACTTTGTAGGGACATTGGTTGGTGCATGCTCCATACAAGCTTCCATACAAATTACAAAGCTGTTCATATCAAAAAGGTATCTAAATATTTTATAATCAGACTCTTGAGAATGGCATTTCTGATGAATAGTATTTAAATTGTAAATTCAAAACTAACATTTGTGAAGAGGCCTAACGTTACATCGTGAGCCCTTTTATAATGTTAAATATGCATAAGAAATTTAACAGGTTTAAAAAAAATTAAAAACAATAAAATTTAAATTTATTTTGCTCAACAGTTTTTTTTTTTATATATTATAGATTTTTTTTCAAGTTTTTGCTTACATTTTTGAATGAGCGGTTTTCTCTGTTTGAACTGTTTATTTGATTTTTTTTGCAATGGAGCAGTTTTTTTCTATTTTTATTAAAGAGGAAAAAATATTTTGTTTATTTTTACCATGTTTCATAATACAACAGTTTTTGAACATGTTAAAATCAACTATTAAATAATTTTCTTGGATTGTGGTAAAATTTTTGAGATAAAAATATAATTTATTTATTTTTTAGTTTTCAAAAAAGTGTCTACGTGGGTTATTTTCCGTCTCTTTTGTGTCGCTGTTCGAGTGCATGGGGTGATTGGTCATTATAATTAAACAATGGCATCAGTAGTGCGGTGCCTGTGGGGACGCGCAGTCCTGATTTTTTATGTTATTTTCCGTCTTTTTTGTGTCGCTATTTGTGTACATGGGGTGATTGGTTTTCTTCTTCATTTTTCATTTTTTTTTAGTTCATGCGTTCGTTGGCCGATGAGTTTTTGTTCTCTTTATATAGTTTTCGATAGAAACGATCCCATTTTTGTTTTTTGAGACAAGCAAGTCGTATAGCTGCATTAAGTCCTTTCCATATCATCGAGGATCGGAAGGCACGTCGACGAATATGTTTTAAGGCTCATGATATAACATAATTTTAATGAATGAAGCCCTTCCTACATCACCGTTGATCGGAAGGCACGCCGACGATCGAATTAATACTATATTTAAATCTCTAGATAACTATCTTTCCGCAGCCGGCTGCCTAAAAATTTTTAAATTTTCAACCGATAAACAAATTGCTTATGGTCGCATCACCTACCACAGTGAATCCTGACCTCATACCCATCTTACTAACCCCTCAAAACTCATGTGATACTTTGTCGGAGACGTAGCTGATTTAGCGGTCCCATCACTCAAGTATCGGACTAACATTCCCATCCACTTCCCCGTGTCTTACCACTGGTCGTGGCCGGCGTCGGTATTGATCAGCACGATAGGGACTTTTGAAAATTGCGAAGGGGTGATGATTGGTTTCTACTTTTCATCTGTGGTCCACGGAGCAATGTTTGGGGGTCCTGGTCAATAACGAAGTTGCAGCTACGGGTAGACACCAATGCTATGCTATGCTATTCCAAAAAAGTGTCCACGTGGTTTATGGATGGTCCCATTGATACCAAGTTGGTCCAAACGAAAAAATGAAGAAATTTTAAGAAAGGGTGCTACATGTCTCGATGGAAAGGTCTTTCCTACAATATCTTACATCAAGAGACATTTGTCCAGTTTTCAATTAGGAGTCGAAAGGTAGGAATAAATGTTTTCAAAGCAAAATTTTGAGTCTTTTTTCAGAGAGGGAGTTTAAAACGGAATAAATGATTCCCATTTTTTACTGAGCGTATTATCCGCAAAAAAAAATCTAAGAACGATTCACATACGAATCACGTCTCAGTTTATAGTTAAACCAAAACACTATCAAACCATCGATGTTTCACTGTAGAAAAACATGCCGAAATTTGGACAAATTAATCAAACCACTAGAAGAGCTGACAAAAAGTTTGTCGACCCGGGAGACTTTCGTTGACAGCCGGACAAGCATGGTTTCCGGCCGCGCTTCGTGGCGCTGTATACATTATACATTAGCCCTTTGGAGGACGCTGCTTTTTGGCGCAGATTGTTCGGTACGACAGAGAGGAAGCCATCAGACAGCGCCAGGGTTAAACATCTACGTTTAGCGCCTCATTTCTCGACCCGGAGCGTGTGTGGAGGCCTGTTGAGAAGTTCACTATCCCCGGCGGAGTTTGACATCGTTCTGTGTCTAGCAAGTCGACCTAGCCGTTCATATGCAAATGGGCCCAAAATAGGTGAATGGGGGCGGTAATTTGGGGCAGCTCACATGTATAATTTATGGACTGTGATTATGGTTCACGTTGGAGTTTGCTGGTTCCGAAAAAGTGAACAATTTAAAGTGAACTTTAGTACATTCGCATACCAAAAAAACCAAACAAAACGAATTTATGTTGTTTTTTTTTCAGCTCTACAGAACATTCCCAGCGGCCACATTTGGCCACACTGTTCGTCCTGGCTGACACTCCCCAGGACAGCAGCCGGCAGCAACGTTTCGCATACATTTTCCGACGTTTAATATCGGAAATTCCTCGCCATCAGCCGTGCGATTCGTGGGCTGCCACTTCAAATATTTATTTGCGGAATGCAGCACGTCCAATCCGGTTTTCTTTTCGCATCCAGGGCTGCCAGCAAATACCGCACCAGAGTGCTGCTGCTGTGTTGATAAGCTGTCGTCGTGCTGATATGTGAGTGTAGGTAGGTGGGTACGTGTGTCCTCGCCACCACAGAAGTACACACATTTCTGGCCATCGGAGGAGCTCGAAACCGGATATGTGCCATTTCGGAAGCACCCGGCAAGTCGCCACCATGTTGAGCATAGAATTCAGTCAGTGGCTACAACATTTATGCATCAGTTAGCCGTAACGATCATAGTAGATTGTTAAGCCAAATATTTTATGTTTAACATGTTTTGTTTTTTTGTCATGTTTTCTACTTGGATTGTTATCTTGTCTTTTAATTTTAATTGGACAATTTAAACAATACAATTTACTTGTTTTTTTACTGGTATCTTCAATCCTTGCATCAATCATTATAATATACCTGTTTAAATCATAATTCTGGCATCTCATTGATTGCATTGCTTTGAATTGATTGAACCAAATCGAATTCCATCTTCAAACATTTCCAGATGTAGGAAAAACATCATTAAACACAAACCTCCCCAGAATCCTCGAAATTTGAAATTCCAATCCGTATCATCTCGACATAACCGTTGCATTACAACTCTGTATGCAGCATTCGGGATGAGACACGTCGTCACACTCAGAGAAATCTCAGCACACTCGGCTCTGCTGATGACGGGACGACCGTACAGTCGACGGCGACAGAACTTTTGCATTCGCGTCGCAGAATTATCATAATAATGAACGAATTGAATTGCTGAAAATGTGTGTGCCCGGCTTCCAACACGCGTGCCTCGGGCTCGTTTTAGCTCTCAGCTCTGAAGCGAGAGCACTTCGCCAGAGGAAACTTGATGTTTGTCACTGGCAGCAACCCGGGTGAACTCTAGAGGTGATCATTATAATATTTTTATGGGTGTTGGGGATCATTACGAGTAATGATCGTTTTACATTTTTTTATCATTTATTTATTCAGTATTAGACAAGTTTTCCTGTCGTTGGTATTTTATGACAAGCAAATTTTCCATGGTTCATTTACTTTAACATCTTGGTTAGTTTCAGCTGATAAATATATTTAAATTCTATTAATATTTTTCGTTTTTGACAATTCTTTGGGTACACAGAAAAAAGTTATCAATTTCGAAGGTTGAAATTCTGTTAGTATGAATATTACCGTTTTTAGTAAAAAAAAAAATTTAAATTGTTAACCTGATGAAAATTCTTCAGAAACTGATGAAAATTCACCAGTTCCTGATGTAATATTACCCTTTTTTACACAAAATCTATCATCATTCCCTAATAAATAAATCATATTTTTTCTATGTAAATAATTAGAAGATAAGAGATAATTTTAAACATTTTAGAAAAAAAAATATAACACGAATCGTATAAAATTCCAATTCTCAACAACCTTTCAGAAATACCAAATAAATGCCGAGTCACATAGCCGAGTCACAGTGGTAACGCTTATTTTTTTTAAATTAAATTTGAAAAAAATATTTTTGAAAAGCTGAGAAAATTTTCAATATTTTGCGATTTTGAACATTGTTGATACGACCCTTAGTTGCTGAGATATTTATATGCAAAGATTTAAAAACAGGAAAATTGATGTTTTCTAAGTCTCACCCAAACATCTTTTCGAAAACAATATTTTCAAAAAAATTTAATCAAGACTAACATTTCAAAACTGCCATACATTCAATACTACGCCCTTTTAAAATGTTAGTCTCGGTTTTAAAAATTGAAAGTATTTTTTTTTCGAAGAGATCGGAAAATTTCACGAATGTTTCATATTTTTACATCGAAAATCGGACCATTAGTTGCTGAGATATTGACATTAGAAAATGATGGGTTGTTTAGGTGAGACTTAGAAAACATCAATTTTCCTGTTTTTAAATCTTTGCATGGCAATATCTCAGCAACTAAGGGTCGTATCAACAAAGTTCAAAAAATCAAAATATAGAGAATTTTCTCAGCATTTTCAAAATATTTTGTTCAAAAATGGGCAAAAATGTGCACTAATTTAAAAAAAATTAAAAACTGCGAGTATTTACAAAAAAGTTACTAAAAAATGGCTTAAACTTGAAAACAGTGCAGTATAGAACAGTGCAAATTTAATTTTACATCGAAAATGAAGTTGAAAAATTTTTACGACCGATATTTTGATTTTTTAAATTAGTATTGATTCAAAAATTCATAACTCAGTCAAAGTTTTGTTGCACAACCTGGAAATTTCTGAAAAGTTGGCATTTTAAGTCCCCTAAAACTTATAAAAAAATTTAAAAAAATTGTTTTTTTTTTTTGCAAATCGTGTTTTAGTGACAAAAAGTTTATTAAAAAATCACCAATTTTTTTAACGTGCATCATTTTTGACAGTGTAGTCCATATCCATACCTACATCTTTGCCGAAGACACCAAATCGATCAAAAAATTCCTTCAAAAGATACTGATTTTGAATTTTCATACATCATTTTTGTATGCATAGCTGCCAAATTTGTATGGAATATTATATGGACAAACTAATGATGCAAAATTGCTTCTTTGGGCATACCGAATGCCGAAAAAGTTTCAGTAGGATTAATTCGGATGTAGGATTTTTCGTTTTTTTTCAGGATTAAAAAATACAAAACAATCGAACGAGCGAAATCTGAGAGTTCAGTATTCAAACTTTAATTTGGCATATCTCTAAAACGATGCACTTTATCCAAATTCTACTAGTCAAAAAAAAGTTTGAGTAAGATTTCAATTTTTCAAACATCATCTTTGTTGAAAAAAATCATAACTTGACGTCGTAGTTCTCTATTGCTCAAAAGTTGCGGGTGTTATCCCCAAAAACATATTTTTTTATTCAAATTAGCGATTTAAGGAAATCATTGTTGAAATCATCATTGTGAAAAAAAAAATTAAAATCGTAAAAATGTTTTCTTTGGAACCTTTTTTTCTAAATATTTGTCTATGACACCAAATCAATAAGAAAAATTCCTCAAAAGGTACAAATTTACGAATATTTACGTATATGTTTGAAAGACAGCTGCCAAAATTGTATAGAGACTTGACAATGGCTAAAAATGGCCTTTTTGATCATAGGGAAGGCCCCCACAAAGCTAGAACCAAATAAAAACTAAACCTGCTCAAATTCGGCTGATTTTGTAAAAAAAAATCATGAGAAAAACATCGCTTCAGGATTTTGCCAGCAGAGGGTGCAGGTCTCGACCAAATTTGTGCAAATGTGAGCTTCTGGAAGGAATTTTAATTGCCCAAAAATTTATACATAATTGTTCAATTTTTCATGGCTTGAAACTAATTGCTCCAATTGTTTGTACCTTCAAAGTTGCTTTATTTGGGAGTGTTTTTTTTCGGTGTATTAGAAATTAGTCGTTAATTTAGAAAATTTTACAAAATACTTAAGTTGAAATCAATTTAAAGGCAGTTTATGCCACATAATCAAAAAAATCAACGCACGTCGTGGTTTTATGAGTTGGCTATTTACGACAAGTGCTTAAAATCAAGTTTCCAACGAGTTTAATAATAATTTTACAATTCCAGAAGATATGCCTTAAATTGTATTTTTTTCAGTCAAACATCAAAGTAAGTGCAAAAATAGCACCAAAAATTATTACGTTTTGATACAAGTGCCGAAAAGTTGAACTTTTCAGCACTCAAATGGATGCTTGTTGGATAAAAGTTTCCAAAACATAATGTAATTCATGAACATCCCAATCGGAGTAAAACCGTCAACTATCATCGCCATTCGCAGCGTAGGACGTACAATTTGAACAAATTTGATAAGTAGCGCGCAAAAACGGGGAATTTTATTCATACTGATGAGGCACTGTGCCGTATATCAATTTCTTCCAACAGCTCAGTTCGTGCTGCTCAAACTAACTTTCCGAGCACTCTGCGGAAGGGTCAACAAGCGGAGCGTACGTAACTTCCAAGTAAATTAAAGAGCATATAAACAACCACGCGTGTCTTTCCCACCAATCGCAAACAAGTATCAAACTAGACCGCAAACTTTGGGGTCTATCAGTGGCGAGTAGATAACAGTTATGGCTTTGGTTGGCAAATAAAAGAAGAAAACTTTTCCAACCCCACTTGTGCCAGGTTGGTTCCAATTTTGGTAAGTTTTTCTTTACCCAAGCTGGCCAAAACAGATTCCCGCACGCTTTGATCGTACATTTTGCAACAAACTTGGAGCTTTTTTGGTCGTCCCCAGAAAAATACAAAGTCGGATCCGGAAGTATAAGGAGAAGAAACAAAAAGGAAAAACACAAGAGGAAAAGTTTTGGCCCGGCGATAAGCCCGGTTCCTCCAGGGGCTGCTGCTGCTGGTCGTAAATTTTGCCGTGGCCAAGAGACAACACCAACTGGCACAGCTGCTGCTGCAGACCGGCCGGCCAGCCAGACATGGTCGGAGGAAAAAGCGAAATACGAAAAAAGTGGGTCGAAATGCGCTGAAGAAAATTGGAATAATCGAAAAAATTGCAGTACGTGGCAGGAATGTGGGAAATAGTTTATTAAATTAGATGCCGCGTTTCGAGGTGGTGGTTTTTATATCTGGGAAGATGCAAATTTTCGATGGTAGCAAATTGAAATTTAAAATGTTGTTAAAATGTTTACAATTTGAATTCTTTTTTAAATGGCTTCTAGTGTTTCGATAAAGTATATGAGCAATTCTCTACCAAAACCGGAAATGGATTTTATTTTTATTTTTTGATTTGACTCAAACTTTGTGTGGCCACCGAGTTATAAATTTTTGAAAGAAATGTGATTTTTGGAAAAAAATCGAAATTTAATGCAAAAACAAATTTGACGTAATTTTTTAATGCAAAATTGAATTTCCAATCGAAAAGTACTTTACATATTTTTTGAAAAAGGGCTCTGTTTTCAACATAAAGCCACAGAATGTTTGATTTTAGCTGAATATTTGTTGTTTTTCTATTTTTAAAAATAGTGACCATGAGTGACCATTTCTGAAAATATTTTTTTGGAAAATTCTGAAAATTTGCTAACAAATTGTCCACGAGACTTGAAGATTGGACCTCCGGTTGCTGAGATACAGCCACTTTAAGGAAAAGAAACACGAAAATTGAAGTTTTCTAAATTTCACCTAAACAACCCACCATTTTTTAATGTCGATTCTCAGCAACTAATGGTCCGATTTTCAATGTTAAAATATGAAACATTCGTGATATTTTCCGATGTTTTCGAAAAAAATATTTTGTAAATTTTTAAATCAAAACTAACATTTTAACAGGGCCAAACATTGGATATTACGCCCTGGGTGATGAATAGAGAAAATGCGTAACGTGATTTTCGAATGATCCCACTTTGTTTACATCTACAAAGTAGGAGGCTGTTCAAGCACAAGCATGACTTTTTTCTTACTGGTAAATGAGCTGTTTTATAATCAGTGGAATGTGTTTTATTTTTTCTAGTTCTAGAATTTTTTTGCTGGAAAATTGTGCGTGTTTTCAAGTTTCGGGGGTTTTTCCTTTTTACGGGTGACGAAGAACTGTGACGAAAGTGTCATTCTGTGATGTCGCAGATAAATTCCCTGGCTGATTTTGGAATCCTGCAGCTCTTCCTAGTCTAGCGAAAAAAATCGCTAATTCTAGTGAAGCTGATCCACAAAATAGAGAAGATTTCCACTAAACCTGCAGATTTTTAAACGGTATCAAACAATAAAAACAGCTTTTGGATGGATACAACCGCATCGACTCCATAAACAACTTCCATTCATAGTTATACAAAATTACGATCTCGCCTTCAACTTTCTTAAGATTTCTTGACTTCAACTCCAGGTCCTCAAAAGCCACACATTTTTCGTTCAGGCAAAAAAAAAATTAATGATCGATAACAATACTCTCTTCTATTGGCGAACAGTAAATTGGTTCCACTTTGACAGTTCAAAATTGAGGCCGTTTTGCGAACCACTATTCAGCACCCAGATTACGCCCATTTAAAATGCTTGTCTTGATTTAATTTTTTCAAAATATTTTTTTTTGAAAAGATCGGAAAAAATATTGCAGTGACCTTAAATCAATTAAATAAAATTAAGTAAAATTAAATAAAATTGAATTAAATTGAATTAAATTGAAAAAAAATAAAAAATAAACAATAACATAAAATAAAATTAAATAAGTTTAAATAAAATTAACTGAAATAAAATAAACTTAGCTGAAATTTAATTGAATTAAATAAAAATAAATAAAATTTAATGAAATAAAATAAATTAAATAAAATAAAATTTCCTGAAATCAAATAAAATTTCCTCAGCAAATCTAGAAGGTTTTTTTTTTATTTTTATTTTCTTGCCAAATCCATTGTTAGAATATCCAATGACATCAAAATGAATTAAAGTTTAAATCATAGTTGAAAGGAACTCCAAGACTCTATTAGGTGATAAGAAATACGAAATTGTAAATTGATTCTTTACATACTAATAAGGCTGGTACAAATATTTTTAAAAGTTTTTGTCACCCCCCTCCCCCCCCCTTCAAAATTGGCCCGAAAAATCAGGGGGCAAAAAACATATTTTTACAATAAACTTCAACATTTCAATGAAAATTCAAGTGCAACCAGCTGAAATCAAATTAAAATACATTCTCCTGCGTTTAAAATCATTTTAAGCATGTTTGAGTTTATTAAAAAATCTTAAGATTTTTTGAAAATGTTCGATGCAAAATCTTTTTTTTCGATACAATTTTTGTTTTTGTGAGATCTTAGATTTTTTGAAAACTAATGATTGCAAAACAACTGAACTAGTGTAAAATGCATTTTAAAACACTTTTTTCATTTAAATGTGAAGATTATGGCTTGTTATTTAAATTTTTATATTTTTTTATTTTTTTGCACCCCCCTTGACCTCGGCCAGGGCCGAGGGACAAAAACTTTTTTTAATATTTGCATCGGCCTAAAGAAAATTGAATTAAAGTTCATAAAATAAATAAAAAACAAAAAAAAATGATTAAAATAAAATTAAATTAAATAAGGATAAATTAAATTAAATCAACATAAATCAAATTAAATCAAATGAAATAACTTATACGCAAATAAAACGAAAAAAAAAAATAAAATATAATATAATTGAATGCAATAAAATAAACTAAATTCAAAAAAATAACAGGAAATAAATTGTACAAGATAATAAACAAACAATTCCATTATATTTTATTTTTTAAATTGAATAAAATTTAATAAAACTTATTTAAATTAAACAACATTAAATGAAATAAAATCGAACAAAATTTAGGAAAACTAAGCAAAATCGCCCTCCCCCCTTCAAATCAGCTCGAAAAATTAGGAGGCAAATCATTTTTTTTTGCATTTCCCTGCCAATGGAATCATTTTAAACATGTTTTAGTTTTATTTCCTAAAATCTTCACAGTTTAGAATTTTTGAAAATTTTCGATGTAAAGCACCGTTTTTTCACTAAAATTTAAATTTTCTTCAAATCTTTCTTTTTTTGGAAACTAATGATTACAAAACAACTGAACTAATGTAAAATGTAATTTAAAACACTTTTGTCACTCTCAACATATCCAATCCAGATTATCTTTTTTGTATTTTTTTATTTTCTTGCTTTTAACATGACATTCAAGTGTTTTCGAATGATTAAAAAAAATCATTTTTTTTTTTCAATATTCAATCATTTAATTCAAAAATTCTAAATCACTTATGAGTAATCATATTTAAGCTCGACCATCAAAAATTAGAAAGCAAATAAAAAAATGTGATTCGATAATCCGAAGTGAAATTTTGCCAAGGCCTTCGGATAATCGAGTCTGGAATGAAGAAATGAAATTTAATAAGGCCATTGCTAATTTTATTTCAAGTTTTTCTCCCTTTTCCCTTTTTATTGTTGATCCTTGAACTGTAACTTGGATTTGACCCGCACTTTTCTCTCGCACTTGTGACAACAAGAATTGGAAAAACTAGGCAAACAGTAGTTGTTCAGCTACTTTTCCAGTCGCAGTTTTCACCAAACTGGACATTCGCACTTCAAAATTGCGATTGACAGCTGGAAAAATCAGCTCGCTTTGATCATTTTATGAGGAAATTCAAAATTTTCCGAACAGTTTGAAAATTCGCAGTAGTGCGATTGATAGCAATAATTTAGTGCGAAATCCAAGTTAGTGGGAATTGCGAATTCATTTAAAAATTTGAGTAAAACTGACATTTTCATTGAAAAAACGTGTAAAATCGATTGAAAAGTATTTTGAATTCTCCAGTAGATTAGTTTTCTAAACTTTATTTTTCTCTTCCAGAAAAAAATGCAAAATTTAATTACAGTCAACTTGAAAACTCATTTCACGGCCCCACCCCATCACCGCAAAATTCTCGCAACTCGCTCAATTAGTGTGCAGCCAAAATATTCTAAATTTGCCTTTTCCCCCCTCGCCCCCACCCAAAATGGCCCCGTAATTTACCGTTGTTTTCGCAGAACAAACCTTAATTTCGAACCAGTTAGTTCCGCTCAAACGGTTCCCATCACGATGTAAATGAGCATCCATTAGTGGCTTTTCCAGGTGGGGGTTTCGACAGGTTAGTCGGTTTGTAATGTGGGGTAGGGTTGAGAGGGGGAGGGGCGAGTTGGGGGTCTGCAGACTGAAACAAAAGCAATTCCATGCCTGAATACACACAACGCCATACACACAATACAATGCCACACACACAGTATTGGCACCACACAGACAAACGGACTGAGATTTAATTGTAGGGAATGACAACATTTTGGTTCGGCTTGCCACCAATAGAAGGCGCTTTAGAACTGTTAAAAATAGTTTTCATTTGAAAAAGAAAACTGAAATATAATTGTCTGTGAGTGATACCACAGCTTATACTCCGGTAAGTTTGAAGTTTTCGACTGATTTATTCGCCTGGAAAATCATTTGCACGTGACGCTGACAGGAAAGTTCGTGGCAGGAAGTTACCCGAGAGAGACGTCTAACTTCTTGACAAATGATTAGGTCTGATTGATTGGACCGTTTCACTGTGGGACTTCGGTTATGGATTGTGATTCCATCAAGTGTGACTTTATGCTTTATGCTCTGGACCAGTAGCTTAACTTTTGTAAATTGTGAATTACAAAGTAGATTAATTTCAGTAAAAACATGCTCTTGCTTTGTGCGAACCTAAAAGCTGTGTCATTAGTTGACGACGGAAACATAATTCCAGTTGAACCTTATTTGTCATAATGATGAAAACTGACGTTTCCACCCTCATCATCCTGTAACGAGAAACTTTTCCAGGGCTTGCTTTGAATTTCCGTTGCTCCAGTGAATTGTCCTTGAGTAAAATTATTTCCCAGTTTCCTACGCTAAGTTCGGAATTGCACAGTCATAAATTTCGTTTAATGAAAACCTCCCGTGGGTCTGAAACAAGGTTGAGAAGTTCTTCATATCGAAAATGTTGTTTCCAACCACTAAAGTTGAAGTTATCAGCTAAAATTCTAAATTGTTTACTTTTTATCCCACTTAACCCAACTTGACATAAACGTTGACACCGTTGAATCCTAGAGGGTGTCAACTAAGAAGCTTAACCGCCTCCTCCTTGTAAACCTCTGCAAAAGTATTACATTTGTATGTACTCTGCACCCACCTGTCTCCAAAGCCTCCACCCCCCTGGAATCTGGTACGTGGTTCAGATTTAATGGCCACCATCAGAGTCATTTGAATAATGAGCCGGCTGGCTGAACTGGTTGCTAAAAAGGTGAAGCTTTCTCTCTCTCTCTCTCTCCCTCGTAGCAGGATGCTGCACCGAGCTTACCAGAAGGAAAATTAACATAATTTTGCAAACGGAAAATGGCTTTATTTGCGCAGCGTCGGGTTCTGAGAAGGAGGAATCCTCTGCAGACAGATGGACTGGCAGTTTGGATGGGGCGATGTTGTTGGTTTAGCAGTCTCGAGGGCATTGAAGTAATTATTAGTGTTTATTATCAGGAGTTTTTAACTTTTATATTTTTCAAAATTTGAATTGAATTATGAATACTTGACCTAAAATAAAAAAGTTGTCGATTCAAATTTAACTGATTTCTGAGTTTCTTTGAAATACCCCAGAAACAAAGTTGCAAGATTCAAAACAACCGAAGAAAAATCGCTTCTTTATACAATTTTTCATGAAAATACAGCAACATACCCTGGATACAAATTTCAACATTAGACAATGTTCATTTCCCATTAGGTTCCCACAGCCATTTCACGTCAAACCATCAGGATCCAGATCAAAAGTGCTCTGATTTGGTTCAATTTTTGCCTAAAAGTTCCTTGGTCATAATAATTAGAACCATATCCTAACCAATATCTTCGTTTTTAGAGATTAGGGTGGTCCAAAACATGCGTTTTTTGCCATTTTCGCAAATAAAAAAAACATAATTTCAAAATTCTCAAAACATTGCTGAATACACTTGTAAAGCAAATGAAAATATTATTTTTGCAATTCCGTCGTGAAACTATTTACTTTTCCTGTCATTCTTGAACGACGAAATAGCCTACTTTTCTGTACCAAAAATGACAGAATCGAATAGCAACACTTTTCAAAATAAATGCTAAAAAGTTCTACTTTTCAGCACTCAAATGGGTACTGAAAAGTTGAACTTTTCAGCACTTGTTTCGAAAAGTAACACTTTTCAACATTTTTTTGATTTAAACGATTTATTGACAAAATACTTGAAAATTTGACATAAAATTTCACTCAGTGTGTGTTTTTTTTTTGGAATTTGGAATTGCAAAAAATGTTGTATGGAACTCGTTGCAAAACTTGCTTTTTTCAGCACTCTTCGTATTTCTCCAACTCGGTGAACCTCGTTCGATAAATGTACAACTCGTGCTGAAAAATCCTCTTTTCGCAACTTGTTGCATAAACTACTATTACTGATTTAAGATCTCGGACTAAGAACTGAAAATATGTTTTATGATTTTATTGGATCGTGCATCGTGAATATCAATTAACCTATCCCGGAATTTCCTGAACAAAAAATTTCCCGTTTCCTAGGAAATATGCAAATTTCTCGGAAATTCCCAAAAAATTAAGTGAAAGAATACATTTTCCAGCAAAAATAGCTGAAGAGAAAATATTCAGAAAAAAACGAAATCTTAATTTGATATAATTCAATGCAATGTAAATGTAAATAATATTTTTTTAACGTAAGTAATTCCTTCTCTCTGGTAATTCTCAACAAACTCACACGGAATCGGAAAAGTTGCCCCGACCCCTCTTCAATTTGCATGAAACTTTGTCCTAAGGGGTAACTTTTGTCCCTGATCATGAATCCGAAGTCCGTTTTTTTTATATCTCGTGACGGAGGAGCGGTACGACCCCTTCCATTTTTGAACATGCAAAAAAAGAAGTTTTTTTTCTATAATTTGCAACCTGAAACGGTGATGAGATAAAAATTTGATGTCAAAGGGACTTTTATATAAAATTTTACGCTCGATTTGATGGCGTACTCATAATTCCGAAAAAGCGTATTTTTCATCAAAAAAACACTAAAAAAGATTTAAAAATTCTCCCATTTTCCGTTACTCGACTTTAAAAAAATTGGGACATGTCATTTAAAGGGAAATTTAATGTACTTTTTAGAACAAAATTTTTCATTTTGAAATTTCGTGTTTTTTCTAACTTTGCAGGGTTATTTTATAGAGTATAATAATGGTCTACAAAGTTGTAGAGCAGACAATTACAAAAAAATTTGATATATTTACAAACACCTCATTTATCTATAAATTTTTATAATTGCCTGATCTACAACTTTTTAGAACATTATTGCACTCTAAAAAATAACCCTGCAAAATTAGAAAAAAACACGAAATTTTAGAATAAAATTTTTTGTTCTAAATGAAAAATGAAGGGTCAATGAAGATTCAAAAAGAACATTAAATTTCCCGAGTAACGGAAAATGGAAGAGTTTTTAAAAGTTTTTTAGTTTTTTTTTCGATGAAAAATACGTTTTTTTCGAATTCTGAGTACGCCATCAAATCGGGCGTCTAATTTTACATAAAATTCCGTTTGACACCAAATTTCTATCTCATCACCGTTTCAGGCTGGAAATTATTGAAAAACACCTCTTTTTACACATGTTCAAAAATGGAAGGGGTCGTACCGCCCCTCCGTCACGAAATATCAAAAAACGGACCTCGGTTTTGTGATGAGGGACAAAAGTTGCCTCTTAGGACAAAGTTTAATGCATATCGAAGAGGGGTCGGGGCAACTGCTGTGTGCGTTGGCGAAGAACTACCCACATGTTTTCAAATAAAAAAATAAAGGTTAAACATATTTATTGAAATGTGTGTAGTGTTAATAAATATCTCAAAAAGGATTGTGCAAAAAGAATAAGTTCAATTCGGTGATACCATGGGTTATATATATAAAAATAATACTGAGTGTGGAATGATGTTAATTTATTGTATAATTTAGAACAACTTTTTGAGCTTAACAAAATTCATGCCATAAAGAATCAATACAAATATCATTTAAATACTGCTTCGTATTGTTTGAAAGGTTCCCGAGGAAAGAACACATATTACAAATCTAGCTCCAAAAATAAACAATAGTTGAGATGAATTAGTGTTTCAGGACTAATAAAAACTAGAAAGAAATAAATACTTTGCTCTTTCAAAGAATTCAGACGAGAAAGACTTTTTCTAGAAACTTCCATTTTAATTTCAACCAAGGATCCTGATTGCTCCAAAAACACTCAAGCACTCGCGAGCACTAACCTAGAGAGACCAAAAACTTCGCTGATATATTCCTACCGTTTGTCACTTCCACACCAATCGCTACTGAACACTCTCTCTCTCTCTTTACTCTCCCTCTCACTCCAATCGAGTAGTGCAGCGAATGTTTCAGAGAGACCGATTTCGTTAAGTCACTCAAAGCTGACTGAGAATAGTTTGCGATTGGCTTTGCTTCGATCATTTTAAAAAATGGTTAAAATCAATGATATCAATAATATTACGCAATTTTGTTGTTTACACAACATCAAAGACACAATTGGCAGCAATTTCCACCATACCAAATTTTAATTGACGGCAAATTGTGGTAGTGCAGGCTCTCTGGTTCTCTCCTCTCTGAGCATATCCGTGTGTGACTCGGGTTGGCGGACGGAGCAGGAAAGAAATTCACGAATTATTTGTTTCGCTGAGTGAAGCGTTTGTTCGGTGATGAGTGAGTGATTTCTGATCTGTGAAGTGAAAATCAGGACCCTTGATTTCAACCCTATGTTTGAACTGCTCGCTGGCTTTCAAAAAAGCCATTTCATGATCGTCAATTTACTCACTGTCTAAACAATTTGATAAAAAAAATTGCTTCTGAACACAAAAATACCTGCGATCATCATAGTTTGAAAGAATTATTCTCTCTGAACCAGAAAAAATCGATTGTCATCTATGGGAGAATCGAACGGAATATTTGTTCATAATTTGAATAAAGTAAGACACTGAAAATAAAAATCAAAGCGCTCATTAAGGACCCGGAGCTTGAGGTGGCAAAAAATGGGCTGAAAAGCTTGAGTCGGAGACGACTGATCTCTAGCGTCATGGTATGGGTATGGGTTGGATTGGAAGTTAGAGCCACTAGAGCCGGGTATTTTTGGGGACTAAAGCCGAAGTTTGAGTCGCTAAATTTTCAGAAGTTGACTCCGCAGTTGCCTTTGCAGTCTTCCGAGGAAATCAAACACAAAAATTATGGTCTGGTCTTGGTTAATTACCCGAAACCTCCGCACAGATTAGAGTTCAGATTCCGCCTCCAAGTGGCGCAAGTGTTTTGCAGATTTAGTTTTTTTTTGCGTGATGATTTGCTGACATGTGTTCTCGGCAGTCAAGATCAAGACGCTGATTTTGGGCGTTAATGTTGGTTTTTGGCCAACAAAAAGTGAAGAAAAATAAGACAAGAAAAAAGTGTGAGTGAAATTATGAGCGGCCTGGTACAGCACTTAGCCGTATGGCGCACTCAATTTATGACGACTCTCTTGCCATATCTGTGTGCGCATGTATGTAAAGCATGTTCGCAACATACGCGGAAGCCAGCGCAAAGACCGGAAATTGCGACCGCAGCAAAGACGAATCGCCCCTTCTTGGCTCACACTTTTATACAAATGTTCTACGAACTACTATGTGGGAAATAGGTTATGGGGACCGCGCGCCGGAACGTTGGGCCAGCACCCAAATTTATAAAGAGCATAAATTATAACTGTGAAACTTTTTCATTTGCCATTTTTCTAGCCGAAAAGTTTCATCCTTGAGGGATTAAGGTAACGGAGGGCAAAATAGGGCAATCTTTGATTATTAAGAATTCTTTTGATCTAACATTAAAAATTGTAGGATGTGGATCTTAAATAGGGGCAACTACCCTAGCGACACAATGGGTGTAGTATCCTTGGTGGAATTTCTGCCTGGCAGATATTGTTAGAGGTGCATCCTGAAAAAGTCATAATTCATACCGAATTGTTGGAGAGCCCCGTCAGAGACTAGTGGAATATGCAATGCACATTTAGCAAAAGTGGAACATTTTGAAATGGAGACTGTTAATTTTCTTGGCAACCACTTGGTTTGCTCAAAGTATATTTTCAACATTTAATTCTTTATTTGTTTCTACCTGTGATTGCAAACTATGAAATATACCAAGCGTCTTCACCGAAATTAGTCCGAATTTACAACTAATCCTGATTACACGTCTTAACAAAGTTTTCCCATTTAGGTGAACAGATACGTTCCTTAATTTGGAGACCCCTCACCCTCCCCTTACACAGCTTCCACCATGATCCCACGCAAATCCCAACAACATCATCATCATCGTCTCCGTGACCTACATTAGGCACGCACTGTTTACTTTATCCCCAAACCACCTTCAGAAGCACTTCCCAGGTATTGTCACCAACATCACGTCCTCGAGCCCCGCGACGAAGACATGAAGATCCCGGGAAATTGCTGAGTTTTTGTGTGTTTTTTCCTTCTTTTAAAATTTTCCAGCACCATCGCGCCCCTCCCCGGCGATGAAATCCGAGTGTTAATTATTTTTCTTCCCTTCCCGGGATGGCTTTTGCTTCGTTTGACGCTCAAATTACCGTGGCAAGGATCTCCGGTTCCCGCTCCTCTCCAGGTTTCTGCAATTTCCACCCCCACCCCCACTGTTTGAAGCTTCGACTCTAATTTCCCACGAAAATAAAACGCCTACAAAAGTGCCTGCTGCTGTGGCAGGTGTGACCATGAGATAGGGGATATTGGTTCGAGAAATGGATCTGAATAGATTGTTTTAATTTAAAAATTAATAGAAATGTCGAAATTTTGAAACATTTGGCAAATTTTCCAAATTAATTATTAAATATTTTCTCCAAATAAAGTTAACTAGTTCGGAATATTTTTAACTCAAGACCACTAATGGTATTATTTCAAACAAGAATAATATAACCCTCTAATGCCCAATTCATTTTTTTTTAAACTTTAAATTTTCCCATGTTCGCGTGATTTGTTCTACGAAAATCTTTACTTCTTTTGTCTTATGTTTGTCTTCATGATTTTTTTATTTGTTATTGATAGTTTGCTTGTTTTACTAAAACTTATCATTGACTTTTTCAATTTTTAATATTTTTACAGTTACTTTTTATTTATTTTTTTGTTTTTATTTCGCATTTTCTGCATCTGATGCTAATTTAATAAAAATTGTAAAAATTAGTAGTGTCGTTGTCTGAGAAATTACGAAGAATGTTATCGATAAAATTATCCTGGCTAGTTCTATCATTATCGTTATCGTTATTTCGATAGTTCTATCGGCGATAATCTTACCGCCGATAATGGACGATAATTCAATTTTAAAATCTTTCTAAAATCGACTTAATTCAACCATATCATGTTAAATTTTCAATGCTTTCACCAAGAATATATTTTTTTGAAAATCAAGTATGTTTCAAAAAACTATATTAAAATAAATACTCAAAATTGTTCACAAAAAAAACGTATTTTTTCGAAAGTACTCAAATTTTCAAAATTTTCAAATAAAGCGAAATTTGATATGCTTTTCCCCTTTATTATAGTTTTTTTTGTTAAAAACTTAAATTTTCACAAAATACCGTATTTTTCTCGAAAGTACTCAAATTGTCCTAATTTGCAATATAGAAATCAGACAAAGCAAAATTTTGTATGCTTTTCGCTTTATTAGAGTTTTTTTTTTGTTGAAAACTAAAATTTTCACAAATTATCATGTTTTTTTCGAAAGTACTCAAATTTTCATTATTTGCAATATAGGTATCAGACGAAGCGACATTTTGTATGTTTTTTTCACTTCAAATAAGCTTTTTTCTAAAATAAAAACATTTTCACAAAATGCCGTATTTTTCTAAAATACTCAAATTATCTAAATTTGCAATATGTGTTTCAAAAGAAGCAATGTTTTTTTTTTTGCTCTTTCATTTTATTGGAGTTTTATATAAAATACAAAAAATATTACAAATTACCGTATTTTTTCGAAAATACATTAAACAATTAAATTTGCGAGATGGATGAAACGCAAAATTTTGTTTGAAGCATACACAATTTGAATGTATTTATCATGCAAAATTTCGCTTCGTTTGATACCCATATTGCATTCAGAAAATTTAAGTATTTTGAAAAAATACGGTAATTTGTGAAAATTTTAGCATTTTCAAAAAAAAATTTTAATAACTTGTAAAAGCATACATTGATACCCGTATTGCAATTATTTTTTTTTAATTTGAGTAATATATAGAAAATATTAGTCAAATTTAGACGAGGTTTGGGTGCTCTCCCCATTCAAGTCTTCGGACTCCTAGGTTCGTGCAGAATCTAGCAAAAGATACCACAAAAGTCCTGGGGGTCGTTAAAGTGGATGTTTTGATTTGATTAGTCAAAGTTGTCTCCTAAAAAAAAAACATTTTCAAAGCATTGGCAAAGCTACATAAAACAAGTCAAATCTTTCAAACCTATTTTTGTTTTTTGTTAAATTTTAAGAGTTCTTCATTCAAATTATTTTTTGACATTTTTTTAAGATTGACCCAAACCTCTCCTGCGAAAAATTCACAGGGCAGCCACGATAAAGAAGCGCTAGAAACACCAATATCTGCGCCGTGGTAAAGTTCCGAGACACTCTTCACCCCTCCCAGTTTGTAATAATTAAATTCGTTAGGGTATTAATTAAACGTGATGATTATAATTTCAGCAGCAAAGCGACACAGCCGAACGCGCAAATCTAATTGCGTACCTTCATCTTGCTCAAGGGAAAGAAAGTTCAAGTTAGGAATCCCACTTTTATTGACTTCGATTCATTGCGTCACAATTTGCTTGGAAATTGGTTAAAAAAATGCAAATCGTAATGAATTTCTCGACGTTTGTTTAAACCATCTAGAAGTCTTATTTCTCAAATATTATCTTAATTAAAAGCCATCATGAAGCTCCCATAAATCAAGCACTCACAAGATTTGGCTCCAACTACAGTGTAATTATAAAAACTTGTCACATGATATAAATGAGAAAAAAAAGTTTCGTTGAACCGTTGCCATAGAAAAACAATTTAAGCTGCAGCAGTTGCCGTAATTTAGCTTTTTTAGCTTTCGGCCATGACCCGAACACTGGCGGAAATGTACTCAACCTTACAAAAAGGCTAAAACAAAAAAAACTCCCAGCTAAAACTTGCTCTTGGCTCTGGCCACCATCCAGCGCTGGAATGCTGCACCGGAAACTGACGACCTGCGCAAATTTAATGCCCATTTCTTCCCGTTCCTTCGTCGAGAGATATTCCGTTGCGTCAAAAAGTTTTCCAGCTCGTAAAAAGGTGATCCCATTCAACGTTCCCCTTTCCTGCCTGGGTGGGACCAATTGGAGACCAAACGAGAGAAATTCTCTATTCAAAGGAATAAAACCAGCAATTACCTGACTGCCTTCCAAGATATCCAACTCGGCTGGCAATCCGGACGCCGGGAAAGGCCGGGCTTAATTTACCTATCAAGGCAAAAGTTTGCCCGGGCACGGTTGGTTGAGTTTTGCGAGATTTATGTTTATATGTAAACGTGTGCGGTTGCGGTTCTAAACTATGCGATTGCTCACAGGGAGACGACCTTTGGCTTCACAATACAATTTAATTTAATTTTACGTCTTTATTATGTAATTTTTCCTTAGTTTATATGAAAAAAAAACTGGAGTCAAAAAAGCGTGAATTTGATCTAATTGATGTTATTTTGCTTAACTTTTATGATAAAATTACAATTTAAAATGTGAAAATGTGCAGTAATACCTGAAAAACTAATTGAACGAACTTCAGTGAGGTGATATTTACATTTTTTTTTTTTGCTTCAATTTAATTTAAATAAACAATAAGGTCAAATAACATCCAAAATGAGGAAAACTTATGCTTTCATTAATTCGATTTGTTTTAAGTACTAACAGTTTTTAACTGAGGATGTTCGAGTCATGCATGCAGTGGGGGTCATTGTGGTAATTGATATTATTGCGCGTCAGTATCGTGCAATCAGTGGTGATGGGAAGGTGAATTTTTGTGGTGTTCTCTTTGTGCTATGTTCGTGTTCATGTTCGAGTCATGCATGCAGTGGGGGTCATTGTGGTAATTAATATTATTGCGCGTCAGTATCGTGCAAGCAGTGGTGATGGGAAGGTGGATTTTTGTGGTGTTCTCTTTGTGCTATGTTCGTGTTCATGTTCGAGTCATGCATGCAGTGGGGGTCATTGTGGTAATTGATATTATTGCGCGTCAGTATCGTGCAAGCAGTGGTGATGGGAAGGTGAATTTTTGTGGTGTTCTCTTTATGCTATGTTCGTGTTCATGTTCGAGTCATGCATGCAGTGGCCAGGAAGATGGTTTTATTGTTTTGTTCATTTTGTAATGTATTTGTATTAAAATCTAGCATGGCTTTTTGTGGTGATGGTATGGTTTTGGTGGTGGTGGTGGTGGTGGTGTTAAAAAAAACAAACGTTCAATTTACTAACATTGAGTCCAAAACCTCCCTACAAACATCTATACCACTAGGTGACGTAGAGATCTCTGCGCATTCTAGATAGATGTTTACTAACATACCTTCCAATCCCCGAGGTTAGCAAGATACCGGCCAGGAGCCCCTTATCTTACTGGATAGTATTACACGCTCATCTAAAGAGGAAAACATGGTATCTCCCGTGTTGGAATATTGTAACCGGATGAGAGTCTAGTGCTATCATACGTTTAATTACAGTTAAACAGCAAGATAAGCGTTGTGCAGCCATCCGGAATTGTGCGACCTTTATTGCTAATGCTAATGCTAATAACAGTTTTTAACTGAGCACAGTAGAAATAAAAATAAAACATAGCTCTTTTATGTAAATTTGCCTTAATTCAGGCATATCTCAACTAATCGGGACGATTCTTATTTCCTGTGATTTCTAAGAATGTCTAGATGATCCTAAAATTTTGCAGAACTCAATTTAATCAAATCCGTAATTTTCGCTACCGAAAACATCGTTGCATCGTTGCGTTGCAAACATCGTTTTTGAAGCGACTGCAACCGCGGAATTTTCAGCGATTTTTTTAACACGCGAAAGAAAGTTGGAACGATGTTTTTGATCGCAAAAAAAACAGATTTCATGAAATTGAGTTCTGCAAAAGGATCATCAAGACATCTTTTTTAGGGGACTGAAAGTTGAATTCCAGAAATACGTATTTTTTTAATTTTCGATATTTTTTAAAATATACCAACTTTTGAGCCATGTACATCATGGAACAAAATCTGGTTTAGGAGATATGCATTTTTCAAATTAGTGTTTCTGGAAAATATCGGAAATCATGTTTGAAAGCAATATCGAATTCGCAATATTTACAGTTTTTTTGACAAAATGGATTAAATCTGCTTTTATGCATACATTTTTGGGTTCATAAGGTTTTTTGAGTTTAAAAAATAATTCTTGAAAGAAAAGTACATCACAAAAAATATTTTTGAAAAGCTTTGAAAACTTCCTATATTTTTTCTGGAACTATGAAATTTGGACGATTAGATTCTGAACATTCCGAAAAAAATACTTTCAAAAGCACACGACTGAGTTTTAGGGGTTAAAAATTCGAAAAACTGGTCAAAAATGGCCAAAATCATAACTTTTTCAAAAAACTTTTTTGTAAAATTTTGATAACTCGTGAAGAATACATGCAAACCGCTTATGTCTGCATATCAAAATTTTAGTTTTTGTCTGCTCTACAACTTTATAGAACATTGTTACACTCTAAAATGTAACCCTGCAAAGTTAGAAAAAACACGTAATTTTAAAATGAAAAATTTTGTTCTAAATAAAAAATGACCCTTCTGGGATATTTCAAATTCGAAAAGTACATTAAATTTCACATAAAATGACATGTCTCACAATTTTTGACAGTTTAGTAACGGGAAATGGCAGCGATTTTAAAATTATTTTTAACTTGTTTTTGATGAAAAATACGTTTTTTTCGGGATTTTTAGTACGCCATTAAATTGGGCGTGTAATTTTACACAAAAGTTCCATTGACACCAAATTTCTATCTCTTCACGGTTGCGAGCTACAAATCACTGAAAAACGTGTCTTAGAAAAAAAACCAGAAAAATGAAAGGGGTCGCACCGCCCCACCGTCACGAAATATCGAAAAATGGACCTCGTATTCGTGACCAGGAACCAAAAAAAAACCCTTAGAGCAAAGTTTTACGCAAATCGAAGAGGGGTCGGGGCAACTTTTTCGGATTTCGTGTGAGTTGGTGGAGAATTACCCAAATATAAAATAAGGACTTAAATATAAAATATGAAAATTTATCTAATTTTAAACCGTTTCAAAAGTTAAGCATGATTTTAAAAATTTGAAAAGGTTTCATCCAAAGTGAAATATTAAAATTTAAAAACGCTGAAAAAATGTGTCTAAATTGAAGAGAACTCATGGGTCGAAAAACTGCACCATTAGGTAGCGAACAATCATAACCAACGGTTACCCGGCTTCTTCAGTGAGAGTAATCCCTCCTATCTCAATTTACATTCGAAGCCAAAGAGGCTCTCGGAGCTTTCAGAAATGTTCCGCTGCTGCCGCCTTTCCAATGAATTTGCTGCTAAATTGACGGAAAATTCCCAAACGGTCCTTGAGCGTTTCCACTTCGAAGCATGTGAATAGACGTGAATGTTTACGACTGTCCGTACTCTCAAGGATCGCAGTAATTAGAATTTAGGAAATTGTAACCGTATGGCGACATTTAAGATTTATTTCTTGGAATGCTTCGTTAAGTGATAGATAATAATTTATTTGAATTTCTGTGAAGCTCCTTCAAAAATTTGATTGTTCTGATGAAGCATAAGAACGTAGCTTTCAGAAGCGTAAGTCACTAAAGGCAGCTTTATGCAAAAGAATGTTCAACAAGGATTTCTGTTGTTCCGTTATGGAGCATCCCTCGGTCCCCGCACTCCGGAACATACCAGAACCATAACAGGAAATGCCATTTGTCGCTCCGTTCCACTCACTCTTGATTGCTGAGCTGGGTTTCGCACACACGAGTAAACATAAATTGCTCGACAATAAAGTCTCGGGTAGTTCTTGGAACCATCGTCGCACTCTCAAGCTGGCCCGTTCTCTCTCTCTTGCTGTAATCCATTTCCATCAGAAGATGGTACAGCATGAGTCGTTTCCCAGGCTGTTGCGGGAGGTCGGGAAAAGCGTTTTACCTGAAAATGAAGAAGAAAAGAAGGTGGAGGTATGAGGAAAACGGTTACACGAAATGAAAGTACGAGAGCATTAGATCCTCCGGCGATGCAAATTGAATTTTATGTTGTATAACAAAAACCCGGTTAAAGCCAGCTTTTCCGGCTTATGGTATGCAAAAGATTTCAATCTTTACGTTCCTTAGATGTACGTAAAATGGGCGATTTTCAAGCAGATAAAAAAGGCCCCACCACGTGGCGTCGGTTCCGGGCGCACCCTTTTCCAAACAATCTCCATCGAAGAAGGGATCAACGGCAAAGTATATCTTGTTATGCTTATATCTTGCTTTTTTTTGTTCTGACTCGGTATGGTTTAGCTGGGTAAACACCAGACTGTCTTGTGGCGGTGCGTGGAAGTACGAAGCAATTCGACCTTTCCTAATCCTGTTAAGGCAAAGAAGCGCCCCGATGTAATAAGAGTACCACCCCTCCCCCGGATGGTCATTTCCGGCGACCGGACCGGACCGTCGAGCCAACGGGCTTGTAAATTTTGCGAGGAATTTGGGAAATTGAATTGGATCCATGAAATCAACATAACAATGATTTATGGGATATCGATGAGCGAGCGGTTTATTTATTTTGTGGAAGGATGTTACGTTCGATAATTCTTTATGTAAACTAATGTCAAAAACATAAACAATGACTTTTATATCCCGCCGTTTGGCATGCTTGATTTTTAAAACCCGCCAAACAAATCGCAGCAAACGAAGCGAAGCGAAAAACTTGTAATTTCTTTTTTGGTTTTGACGGAAGTGGTGGAGTTTCGTCGGAGGATTTATTTTCCGGCTAAATGTGAACCAGATCGGAGTTTGGAGAAAATTCTGCTGCCCAGTGGCCAGCCAGTGTCGCAGCGTTAAGGTTAGTTGACAGAATTTTCCTTTTTATATATATTTTTAACAATTTGCTCATTTGGTTCACAGGCCGTCAAAAATCCGAAACGCAGAATAATTCGGTGCAAAATTGTATAATGCAGAGGGTTTGATTGGGGCTGAGAGACGCAGGAAATGTTCTTTTCGCATGTGATGAATTAATTTCGCTTACGATGTATATTGCCCTCAAAAATTCACGTTTTAAGAACGTTGAAACTTTGTTGCAAATACTTGAAAAATAAAAAATACTGTTTTTTTGTCTTTTATTTGGTTGCCGCCAAACAAAAAAGGAACTGATGACAATTTAACGGACTTACCTTGGATTTACCCACATATATTTTTACACTAACGTGACGTGAACGTTATTGAAATCGTCATTAATCAATGATTGTTATATACATTTTGAGATACATTTTCTTTAGGTAAAAATAATCCTTTACTGGCTGATTAATTGTGGTGAAAATATTTGTAAATCTGGATTGAATACAGAGAATTCATTCAGATTTCCGTAGAACTGGTTGACGGCTTCAAATTAAAAATAAATACGGATTTTTTCAAAACTGAACGCAATTCATTTCAGGATTTTGAATCACATAAATAATAAGATTCTACGAGTTTTACTTGTTAATCAAAGATTAATTACATTATAGAACGGTGTTACAACGCTTTTACGTAGGAGATCTTTTTAGAAACAACGACTTGAATAGTAAGTAGTATTGTTTTCTTATATTTTAAATTGAGTATCCGGTAATTTTTTATAAACATTTTGTGTGGAACAGCAGCTCTCACTTTTTAGAATGCAAATAGTCTCCTATCTGCAAAATACAGCCAACACGAATCGTAGGTCCGTGTTATTCTGCGTTTCGGATTTTTGACGGCCTGTGAACCAAATAAGCAATTTGTTAAAAATATATATAAAAGGGAAAATTCTGTCAACTAACCTTAATGCTGCAACACTGGCTGGACTCCGGGCAGCAGAATTTCCTCCAAACTCCGATCTGGCTAAATGTGAATTAGCCGGAAAATAAATCCTCCGACGATACTGCACCACTTCCGTCAAAAACAAAAAAAATACAAGTTTTTCGCTTCGCAACCCTCAGTGTGCTGCGATTTGTTTGGCGGGTTTTAAAAATCATGCATGCTAAACGGCGGGATATAAAAGTCATTGTTTATGTTTTTGACATTAGTTTACATAAAGAATACAGTCATAAATTGCCGGATGAACCTGGGAATTAAAGATGGATGTGACCTTTTGAATCATACAACCAAAATTCCGAGTCGAGAGAATCGTTCCCTCAAAATTAATTGAGGGTTCAGCGGCAAAAAACGAGAGAACAATCTTACCAACTCACACCACCATAAAAAATGAGTTAATTCGCTAATTGATACCAGGACTTGCGAAATTTCAACTTTTTTTGTGGTAGCTGACAGAGCACTCCAATCGTCTTCACCACGACAACCTGATTTCTACATTATGCTTTCGTTCGTTTCACACACAAAGGAATGAGTGCTACGCAAAGTCACTCACACAATCATTGACTTCCCTCCAGGAGAAAAATCGACTAGAGAGCGGTCGTTTGACATTCTACCGAGATTCCGATCATCTCTCCAATGATAGCAATCATATGATTTCTGTGATTTCTGTCACCACGCAGCATACACTAGGAAGAGAGAGACAAAAACGAGAGAAAGACAAAGAGCACGTTGTCTCGTTCGGGCGGCTGCTTGAGTGGTGCTCATTTTTCGTTCGTTTCGTCTTCGGGTTTACGTTCACCGACCGTCGCCAAGCAATGATGGTCATGATAGGCGTTGTGTGTCAGCGATCAAATATCGTTTTGGGAAATGATCGCTGACAGAAAGCTCTATCGAATATCGAGCAATCCCGTTCAGTGATCGATCCCTTTTCAAGCATTGATTGATACAATAAATCTCCAACACGTGTCATACATCGACATCTGTCCAATCCTTAGCCATCAAGCTGTGATGGCCGAGGCAGCTAAGTAATTGGGTTAGTATGTCAAAGGTCTCTGGTTCGATTCCCGTAGTCGACATTTTTGGTTTTTGTTTTGACGGATGAACTTTTATTGCAAATGAACCTCGAGAGAATAATTCTTTCGCCCATCTCGAGCTGTGTTCTCTGTATCCGTAAATGGTACCGCTATTCTTTCGTCTCGAGGCCATTATTCTCTCGGACAAGCGCTACCCAGTTTTGGGTGTATGACAATTATTGATTCGGCATTGAAAAAATGCATGCAAAAATATTTTTTTTAAATACTTTATTATTATTTAACAGGTTTTATGAAAAAATACAGTTTTTTCTTTATTGGTAGACATTTTCTAACAAAATTTTGAATCTCCTGAAAAATTAAGGTAAATTCGAAAATATACTCACTAAAGGATTCCGTTCAGGAACTGTTAATATTGTCGCTCTGGCACTAAATCGAACTGAGCGATTTTCACTCTCGCCGCGTTCTGTCAAGCTTAATTCGGTATTACTCGATCAGTGTGTGAGCCAAGTTTGTTGTGATTCCTCCATCTTGTTTTAATTGACGAAAATTAATGTCGGTGGGTGAACACAACTTTTTTGTTTATTTAGAAAAAAATAAAATATATACTTTTTTTACTTGGAGAAATTGCCAACATCATCTCCAAACCTACAACGACAACACGCAAGGACTTGTACTATTTATTTTGACAGAATATGCGGAGAGAAAAAGTGAGGCGAGAGTGGAAATCGCTCAGTTCGATTTGGTGCCAGAGCGACAAAAAGTTTTTTCAGTGACGTTTAACCTCGCATTCAACACAACAAGTCGTTGCACTCAGAAATAGAGTTGATAAGTTGGCGAAGCGTAGTGTCAGATAAGTCTCCGCGAAAATTCAATTTACTTCCGAAACCACAATAGTAATTACTGAAAAACAGTATCGAAAAGAAACTTTTCTATACAAGTGCTGAACAGTTAAACGTTTCAGCACTCAAAAGGATTCAGTACTGTTATTTTTGTTGATGAAAGGTAGGCCATTTCGTCATTCTAAAAAACAGGAAGGGTAAGAAATTTCTCAACGGAAATTAAAAAAAAAAACTTTTAATTTTTTCTATCAACGAAACGCTTGAACGATTCAAGAACCGCCTACGAACAATAAACTCACATGCATGAGAGAGTAACATATTTTTTTCAATTACATGTTTAATTAACTTAAAATTTAAAAAAAAATGTACCAGAAAAAGCTTAAGACATGCTTAATAACAGTCGATTTCAAAGCCTCAACAAAAAATATACTTTCTCTCAAATTTCGTCCGTTTTTCCAAAGATCTCCAGTCCATGCAAGCAATCCCTGCGCAAAATTCTCCTGTAACCTTCCAGGAAGCCAAAAGATTGCCTCACCAGTCTGATTTGGGGGGTAAATGTGAAAGGTAACAACACATTTTTTCCGGCACACAGAAAAGGTTCCAAAAAACTCTTGTTCGATCCCCGCGAGACCATAAATCTGCTCGACTTCAGCCGCTTTCTTTTCCGCGAAGATCTTGATGCGGTCTGATGTGTGTGTTTGAGCTAACTTTTTCGCTTATGATGAATTGGGTGAAGTTGACTTTTTGTTTCAAAATTGTGCTCCGATGGGATCTTTCAGATGTATCAATCAATCAGTTCAGATGATGTATGATATTAAGTTTTGTGTTGATGTTATGAAAAAATGATGAGCTTTCTTATGTTCACCACCCGATTTATTAGGTGGATAAAGCTGAATATTACACTTTATTTAGCTTGAGTGAAGGTCACATAAATAATAAGTAAGTCTACAGTAGCAAGATAATACTTTTATGAGTTATTTGCATAATTTTTCACTTCCTCTCTGTCAGAGGCACAAGGCCGGGAGGAAAACATAGACCTAGAATAAGTGAAAAGTTGGGCAAAATCCCAAAGGAGTCCCAGCTGGGACTAGGTCTTCCGCCGTGGGAAGTCAATTTGTGCTTGGAATTTGGCCTCCATTCATGTTGTGCTTTTTTGAGATTATTCCATTATTTTCGGCTCACAACGGTAGCTGACAAAGTATGCGACAGTTCACTTTATTGCAGAAAAGTTTAGAATTTCCTGCCTTGTTAGTTTTTGTAATTCAATGAATAAAAGTGTATTGTTACGAAAAATTCAACGTTCAATAAAAAAAACTCAGGTTCACGGTCAATGTCAACCCTTCAAAACATGCTCAACTATACCTTGTAACTAATCCTTTTCCGCTTTCCAACAGCCAGAGTACACGTCAGATTTAATCTACATTCAGCGTAATTGAAGCGTCGAACAACCGGTTCCGTAGTCCTGTTCCGGTATCCTGGTCTAGGATGTAGAAGCTAGAATTGCATCCGCGCAGCAGTTCCGCAGTTGCCCATTGACTCCTGGCGTCGGCATCGATTTTCCCGGTCTTCTGTGCTCCACGAGCTTGCTACCCATTCAAGTGCAGCGCGTTTCATTGTCCCAAACGCCCCTCCCCTTTAAGGGTTGTGCGGGTAACTTTTTAGGGCGCGCAGGTGCACCCCGATCGCGAACCTTAACGAATTGAATGACCCTTTGGTGGCCATTTATGGAGTTTCTTAGGTACCAATACAAATTATGGTAAAATACACAATAAAAAATTATGTAAATTTGAAAGATGTAATTTAGACTGAAAGAGTGACATTACACCAGAAAAATGGTAAAATAACAAATTTTCAGAGGTAAAACTAGACATTTTTTCTGATATCAAATAACACCCAAACGGCGGTCGCATGATTGTGATGCATGGCGGCATGAAAGTGTATCAGAATCTGCATGAAATCTGTCCTCAGGCATTTTTGCGATATATATGACATTTTTGCCCGTTACCGACAATTTTCGACATTACCGAAAAAGTTAATCTTGATTCCAACTACTAACTTTTTAAAAGGGTGTATTGTTGAATATTTGAATAACTCACTTTTGCTGTTTAAATGACTGTTATTTTTCCTAGCGATCCTGAAATATAGGGTACGAGATGTAGAATCAAGATTAACTTTTTAAAAGGGCGTATTGTTGAATATTTGAATAACCTACTTTTGGAATTCTGTTTGTTTTTCTTTTATCCGCTGTATCTCAGCAATCAGAAGTCAAATCTTCAAGAAACATTGAAGACAAAAGACAACATTTTAGGAAATTTATGAACATTTTGAAAAATATTTTCAGTTGTGATTATTTATTAGCAATGTTTAAAAAAATTAAAAAAATATTTTTTTTGTAAAAACCAAACATAAAGTGGCTATATCTCGCAAATATTAAAAAACGGTGCACTGTATCAAAACTTGTGTTGAGTACCCAGTAAAAAATTGTGTAAAATTGTTAAAATTGCAAAAAAAAAATCCAGGAAAAAAATCCGGATTGCGGGAAATTGATTCTCTGTGCAAAATAATTAATTTCAAAATCGTCCAAAAAATCCCTTTGTACCTTTTGCACCTTTTTTATCTGAAATTTTCCGAAGACAACAAATTGATCAAAAAATGCCTCCAAAAGATACAGATTTTTGTATATTTACCTACTTTTTTATATGGACAGCTGCCAAACATTGGCACGTGTTTTGGCGTTTGTTACAAATGTCCTTACAAAGTACTAACTTTGATCTACACCTTAACGGTTTTGACTCAAAATTGACACAGTTATTTATTTTCATTAAATTTTGAAAGAAGTTACATTCTTTCAAAAATAAACTTTATTTTAACTCGACAAAAAAAATAAAAATAAACATTTTACAAAAATCTATTTTTGAATTATTCTTGATCATTAAAAATTGCATCTTGAGAGCACAAGTTGATCAAAATTCAATTGGCAGAGATACCATTATTTGAAAAACTTTTTTTTAAACATGGAAATAAATTGATTTGACGCTTAAAGCAAATTTTCAATAAAAAAAATAATTTGCAAACAATTTTAAGTTGTGCACAATTTTCAATTTGTTAAAATTTGTTTTTTATTAAGTGACTTTTTTACCTGTAAAGTCATGACCAAGCTTGACCGTCCTGAAAATACTTTTTTCGAAAAGAAATTTCCTACTAATTTGCTGATGGCACAATGCAGAATGGAACAATGGTTGCTTAGATGCAAATTGCAGTACAACTCTCGGATAAGTTTTCAAAAAGACGTAAGAGCCATTGGTAAACAAAGCCCTTTTTCCAACGACAATCGAAGTACTTACGAAAAGTCATTTTCAAAAATGCTTGAGATTGTTCATCTACACGTCCTTCAAGTGCCCTAAACTTAAAACAAATGAAATATTGTTTAAATTTGGAGAAAAACGAAAATTAGTGTCGGAGGTCACGGTGCACCCACAGAGTAACCCAGAGGGAGCACTGGCATTTAATTTATGGTTGCGTTACGCGGTACATCGTGGTACATCCCCCCTTTAGCAACACTTTTGATTGTCGTGAGCCTCAGAGTGAACTGACGTTTAAGTGTTACTTTTTTATCGCAGCAACCAGGTGCAATCTTTAGTTGTCAAAATTTTCCAAAAGCTCTAAATCAACAAAGGGAATTTACTGATGGCTATCGTGGATAGTTGCAAAAAGGACCAACTTGGAGCTGAACCACCGCCTTTCACCGGGTGGGCCAATGTCCGCCAAGGATCACCTGTTTCGGATGTTTCATGCTGGCAACGCTGGGCTTTCTGTACCAGCTGTGGCTCAAACTGACCAGGTTCTAACTGGAGATGTGGCTTCGCGTAATTAATTCCAAGTTCCAATTCCAACAGAATTCCAGTGATAATTTCAGAAAACTAAACTTTCATCAAAGTGAAAATTTGTGCGAAATTGTTTGGGACAGTTTCCGCGAAACATACCACTAGGAAAATATGTTTAGCATATGGAATCTTATTGTTTATTTGTTTGATTTTCATTTTTAATCCTAATCCTAGTCTGATTTGATGAACAGATTTTTCGACGTTTTGAGACCCTCTCTTTCCTTGTTGACAATAGCGTGGACAATCGCCAACTACTCATAAGACCTTTATAGGACTAACTTCTTATGGATCACCTGGACGTTAGACAAACTGCCTTGGTTAGGCAAAAAGATCTTGCCTAATCCACGGGCAGCAATTTTGACTCGGCAGCATATTCATTATCCATTTCAAAGCGAAACAAAAACCAAAAAAACAAAAAAATTTGGCTCAAAATCGACGTGCAACAAGATATCACAATTACGACGATATATTCCAAATTAAATACTTTATTTCAAATCCATGAACTCATAAAATCAGAAAATAATAAAACAATAAAAATTTTAAAACAATTTTCAACATCAAATCTGAAAAGATGGGAAACGTCACAAACATTACTTGGAATGCAAAAAGTTTCAACAAATATGTCAACCCATTAAAGGGTTTTTCCCAACCCAGACGTAGCAGGCGAGGTTGATCTCTGCACCCCCTGAGGAGAGGCCAAACACACGCCGTGCCCTATTGTGTATGCACGCGTGTACGGGTACCCCCTACACATTCAGGAGTTCCGCCAACTGCAAACGTGGCTTATTCAATCCTGCGTGGGATGAGGTGAGGGTGAGGTGGGGGAATTCCCTGGAAACTCAAACAATAGATCCTGCAGTGTCACCCGGCTGTCACGGTTCGTGCGCCACCCTTTTATAGCCGTATATCGTGGGGATCGAGCTGGAATTGTTATGTGCTGGCTTCTAGAATACGTGTAATGGCTGATTCTATCGGTACCGTGGGGGGGGGGGTTTGATGAATGATAAAATTATTCATTAAAGGTGAAATTGATTTGTAACTTTGTCTTTTAACATTAGTTCTGAAAAACTGTTTTGAAATGTTGATTTTTAAAATCATTTAAATCAATTTATATTTTTTTCAAAATTTTGAAAGTGTTGCCCGAGTGTGCAACCCCTCGAGAGTTCATGGGCTCACAAGAATCAATTAATTTCAGAAGCACGGTAGGCAATGCATTATGGCATGCAACACTACCACATGAAAAAAAGGTGCACATAATAATGGCATATAGATATAATAATACCGAACTGGTGCAATGTATGCAGTGCACACCCCCCTCGGGGGAACTGTTGACGCTGTATTGTTGAACGTGTTGAACTCCCTGGCTGGCTTTGACAGCTCAAGGCGCAGGTGTGTGCTAATTAACATTCAGCCGTGATTATCGTATCGTCTCGAAAAGTTCGACTGATAATTATCGGGGGAAATCTTGCATAAATCTTTTGAGTAATTGAAATTTAACACACAAAACAATCAACGCCCAATTTTGATTAATTATCGTGAGAGATGGGGTCGTGCCGGGCAGAATCGTGAACTTGAGCTACCGGATGTAATGATGGCAGGTTCGTTTTTATCGTGCCATCTTGTCACACGTCGGTTTTGAGCCTAAGTGAGTTCGAAATTCCATTTTGTGCAGATTTCATTGCGTCTCCTTTTGACCTTTACAGATCCCCAAAATTCGATTTCAATCATGAGACATTCAATAAAAACCGAAAAAAACTCTGTGTGTTGCTATCGTTTTTTATAAGAAAGAAGTTTCAATTTGTCGTGCTATCTTGACACACCCTGAACATTCTTGTAAAACGACAACTGGGCAAAGGGATTTCATATCAGAACGTTTTTGACACACATACATGCCCGACTACCGTAAGCATTTTAATTTTAACTCGGGATTTCGGCCACCAAATTCAACCAAACTTCGGGACAATGCTCAGAACCCAAACAAAACGTGTTTGTTATTGTTTACATTGCGTGCTCTTGTTTTTGTTTTTTTTCGGAGTCAAACATTAAAACGCGTTTTTCTTGGAACGTCGAAAGGGCGGGTGCGACAAAATAGCATGAGTGCGTCGATTTGTTGTTGATGATCTTAAAAAGCAAAAGCAAATTTTTTTTGAAAAAAATAATCCTGGTTTAAATTGAGATTTCAATTAAAAACTGAGGTTTTTTTTCTGAAATCCTCGAATTAAATTAATATTTCAGACTTAAAACCTTCCAAATCTAACCGTATAAAGCAATTAATCCCAGTTCAATAATTCATTTCCGTCACGTTTATGGCCCCAACGCCCGGGTTCTCGGTGTCCAGCGGCAATGCAGTTCCGACCAAACGATCGATCCCCGTAGAGCAGCACGTGGAGACCAATAAATTCAAGCACGGATTAAGAGAACCATTGCGCTGCTGGAGGAGCCACACCCCGCACCTCGGGGTCCTTTGGCTTGGACTAGTTCGCAGAGTGTATTGTATTGCATTAAAAGTGGTCTTCGTTCCTGAAAGAAAGTTATGGTTCTCCAATGGCCGCAACCGGAGCGGTCATAAATAAGCATAAATGAATACTGTCCAGGAAATATGTGGGATTTCCGGGTTAAGGTCCAGCCCCAGTGAGTATTACGGTGCGAAGTGACAATAAAATTGCATTTATTTGTTAAAACAATAAGGACGCTGAAAAGTTCATTATATCACTCATTTGAATGCTGAAAAGTTTAACTTTTTAGCACTTTTTTCAAACATTATGTTAGTTATGTTGAAGACTGCTCATGATTCGATAATTGATTTTTCCACAATATTTCAAATATTTCAACACTTCATAACTTGCGAATTCGCTTCCCCCTTCCAGTCAGTTCACCACCTGCCCTCCCGAGTAGACGGAAATAACTTGGGAATAACATTTTTTGATATTTGAAAATACTAGTGCAATAACATTATTATTATTATTTATAACAAGATTTGTTTTTCGTTGTTATGATTTTTTTTTTATTATTGGATTGTTATTGTAATAACAGACAAATAACATTTTCAGTTATTCTCCGAACAAATCTTTGTTATTGTTTTTTTTGTTATTTTAACAACTAATCCGATCATCCCAATAACAGTTGGAGGTATTATTCCATAAAAAAAATGTTATTCCATAGTTGTTTTGGCTTTCAACCAATATCAGACCAATAACAAATTGTGTTATGATATCATTGAACCCTTATGCAAAAATGGATTTTTCAAGAAGATTCCATAGGGACCATCCATAAACCACGTGGACACTTTAGGGGGGGGGGGGGGGTATGGCGATTGTCCACGATCCATACAAAAAAGTTTTTTTTGTATGGACAATTGTCCACGAGGGGGGGGGGGGGGTAAAAGATTCCCAAAAAAGTGTCCACGTGGTTTATGGATGGTCCCATAACACTCTTGCTGTTATTTTAACAGTATTTATGAATTTTGTTATTACCGTCTGCCCGAGCTGCACCAACCGTACGCACGAGAACGGAAAACGAAATAAATTTCCATAAATATGATATTTACGGCAAAATCCTCTTTGCATAACGGAGGGAAAGACAAAAAAAAGTCTGCTCTTTTTTTCGCGCTGGGAAATTTAATAGAGGTAAAAATTGCTAGCGCGAGTTGGTGGAAAAGTTTTGCCCTTTCCTTTTACAGCATTACAAGATGGAGCTGCAATTTTCTCCCGCGATGCGGAAGAACAAAGGTTGGGAAACCGGAAAAGTGAATTGTCAGCGATTTTCTATTTTTGTTCCCGGGGCCGGGCGGAAAAGTTCAATCGATCACGCGGAGAAAGTTTTCGGTAAAAAGTAGCTTGAGAAAAAGCTTCAACTTTTAAAATTACCATCGACTTGGTCCGTATGGTTCGGAGATGAATATTTATGAGCTGGAATTTACTTTGAGCGCAAATGAAGATGGATGATTTTGTTGACCAGATTTAGTTTCCAAAACGACCCGAATTGACTAGGAAAGCCATAAAGTAGATGTAAAAGTTTAAATTGTTAGATGAGCAACAATGTTTCAATCAAATTTAATTTGGTTTCCTTTTTCAAAATCGATTTTTACTTTACCCAACTGTTTAAAAAATAACATACTTTTTGCATTTATTCCGATCGGATTTGGTTACGCTCTAGAGAATGTCCTTTTTTAACTTTATTTTATAAGTAAGACAAATGGCCACGAAGCAACCCCCCAAAAAGCAAAGTGAATCAGAAATCCGAAGCCACATGGCCATTTCCCATTGCTCTTAGAAACAGAGGGAAAAAACAGCCGACTAGCCAAGTGGAAAGTTGTGTTCCGAGAGTAGCACTTTTGATACGGACGTCCGTTACGGATTTAACCCCACTCCCCAGCCCCAAACAAAAAAAGTAGCCCACACGTTGTTGGTGGCATCATCGAAGACAGGTGAATCGATGGTGAAGTTGCTTCACATGGAAAACAATGTTTCCTAAATCCTTCATATATCCTTTTTTGTTTTTTAAATTTTATATTTTTCTCGTTAGAAGATTTTATTTGATTTTTTTAACGAATTATATTGTATTTTTAACTTATTTGAAATTGTATTTAAATTGATTTTTTTAATCGTAATTTTAAAGTGAAATTCAGAGTAGTAATATTTTTAAACCGATAACCTAAGTATCATTAGAAGCTTCAGTCAAACCACCTTTACATTAACCACACATGTGAAAATTTCTGCCCAATTACCATGGCTCGAGCTTGACCCAATTAGTGTATCTGTGTATCGTCTGGTGTGAGCGGTGAATAAAAAAGTCATTAACACTGTTCACGTGCCGAGCAAATCAACTCGCTGTCATTATCCAATCGTAATGAGTTCCGTTTAGTATTAATTACGCGCGCACCTTGAAACAAAAATTGAAAGGGTAATCAACATTTTGTTGAATCTTAACTTTTCTAAAAAAAAACTTTAAAAAATTATGCCAAAAAAAGGTGCAGCGACCCCAACAAACCAACCTGAATCACGCTAAAAACGGAAATTGAAACAAGAAAAAGTGAAACAAAACAACAGCAGCCAAAATTTACCTTCACGTGCCATAAAGCACGACAGAGTTATGCCGAATTGGATTAATTTTGGAGCCCAAAATTCAATGCTGCGGCAGCAGAAAAAAAAAACCTCCCGACAAAATCTGGAATGACTCCGGAATTTTGCCGCAGCGGGAACAATATTTTTTTCGCACGCACATACACAAATCCTCCGATGGACAGTTTTTCCCAGAGCAATTGTTTTGCTTCCCGGAATATGACAGAAAGTTTAATGGGTGGAAGCCAAAAAAGAACTCAGCCAATTCATTCTATCATGTCGAAAGTTTGTGACAGATTGGTGCATCGAAAAATTTATTGATTAAATTTGAATGGCTCAGAAAAAATAATTTTTAGAATTCAAAAGCTTAGAAGACAAAAATTTTACGCCATAGTACTGAAAGATTATTGCTGTAAATGAGTGATTTTCCTTAATAATACTTAATTTTATAACGATGCAAATCCATAACGCTTTAAACCTCTAAAGGTTTGCAGTACAACATCAAATGACTGTAATTAATTATAACTTAGCAACTCTGCCATAAGCCACACAGCAAAACAAATATCATGATAATATTATTACATCTGAATGGGATTAGATATCGAAGATGTAATCATCATCATCATCATACATTACATCATATAAGAGGTATTATTACACCATTAAATTTAACCTCTAACGTTCTGGACACAACATCGAAAATAATGAAATTTGAAACAAAAAAAACGCGTAACTTGTTTTATGACTAAAAATCATAATGTTCATTCATTTCAGTTGAAACCAATTTAGCGGTTTCGTAATCATTTACCAGAAATAAATCCTCTGTTGAAAACAGTTCCTTACACAGCAAAAAAAAACATGGTATTACATCTGAAAATGATGACAGATTTTTGTCTGATAAAAGACAAGATAATAAAAGATATATAATATTTCCTAAAAAAATTACATCTATTTTTATGTAATTGCAAGCTTTCCACAGAAAATGAGGTAAAATTACCTCAAAAAATTTAACTATCAAATTTTCACCTACCAAAATTTACACTTGTTTTGCTTTGTTAGAGGATTGGGTGCAAAATGAATTTAGCAAGATAATATGAAATTTTATGTAATATTACATGCGAAAATATGCAGGCTTGTAATTTTTTTTTTGTAATTTTAAATGATTTTTCTCACAACGGTGTTGTGCAGGCTTTTGCATCGGATTTTTTTTTTTTTGCTGTGTCAATTAACAACCCCGGATAGTAAATGTCCCACCAGTAATTAGTGAGTTTACGCGAAATTAAATCTGTTGATATTTCGCTTTGAACTAGTGCTACCTGAATGGGCGTGTTTGTTGGCGACTGCAATTACGAAACATCGAACAACCCGCGAGATTGAAAAATGCTTTTTGAGCATTGAATTTCGTTGGAAATGTTCGACACATCGCCAGTTAATGGTTTTGTTCACGCCAATTATATAATTATTGGAAAGCTAATGTTGCGTGTTAATGCAGGATTTTACGCTCAAATTGCTTCAATGATTGGCAAAACCAAGTTCAAAAAGGGTTTATGTTGTTAATTTAATTGGAAATGTTCAATTTGATAACATTTTAAACACTTTTCTCAATTTGATGACGAAAATGCTTCCGTAAAATTAGGGGATGAAATCTTGTTGAACACAAAATCAGAAAACAAATAGTTCCCCACAAAAGGGCAAGATCACAAAAGCGTTTCACAAGTTTGCCTCATTCGATGTTCAGTAGCCTATGTGTCCTTTATCGTAGTTGGTTGGACATCAGCGTGACAGAAGCAACAAAAAAACAGCAGCAGCAAATCTGCCTCTCTATCGCACTGTGACATTAAGCTACATTTCATTCTGTTTCATTTGGAAAATTGGAATTTTGTTCGGTGTTCCAGTACACTTCTGGTGTGTTTTTTGAAACGGTCGCATTTAATTTTTTATAGTTGTTGAATGGTTTTAAAATTTAGACAATATTGTTTTTAATCTTCTTTAAAAAAAATCCAGGAAAATTCTCAATTTTCAAAAAGTCCTCAATTCTATTAATTTATAAACATACCCCCTCGAGCTGAAAAGGGGTGGAGCGAGCAAGAGAGGAGGTTCAAACGGAAAAAAATGAACGAAAAGAACAGAGACAGTCTGACGACGGCAGTGAAAAGCTTTCACTAAAAGCTGAGCTTTGCGGGCCGAGCTATTCTGGGATTTTGCTGCAGAGCACATTTTTTTATGATTGCACACACACGCAATTGTCCTCATCAACTTGGATTGCACGATGAGTGAGGACCCGTTGGGGTATGAAATTAGGGCTTTAAAAATCATTTTGCCAAAATTAGCTAGATTTTTTTATCGGAAAATATTTGTTTTGATGAAATTAAACTGTTTTTTCATAATTTTCATTATTATTTTATGATTTCTAAATCCATTCGAAAGCATGATTGTTTTTGGATCTTCAAAATTGTTAGGATTGATTGAATTCCAATAAAGTTTCATTTTTATTTATTTTTTGTAAATCGGTAAAATAGTTCCAAAAACAATGTCCGATTTTCAGATATTTTTGTTCAGAGATGTTCAAGCTTGGTCATGACTTTCTTGGTAAAATAAGTAGATTTTTGTAACAAAAATCAATTATAGGTCGACTCGAAACCGATGCATTTTATCGAAAAACTTAATTTTACATTTCTTAATGATTCTTCAAATCGACAAAATTTCCATTTTTTCGAAAAATTATGATAATAAAAAAAATTGGCAATACTGCTAAATAAATTTGACCGTCTTGTGTTATAGCTCAAAAGGTACAATTTTTGAACATCAAAAATTAAGTTTTCCAGGTATGGTTGCTTTGTGCAATTAAATTTTTGATGTGATAAAGTGAAACAAAAGCTATTTTTCCTAAATTCTTACCATTAACATGAAAAGGCCGTTGCACATATTTTTCAAGTTTTCTGTCCCTTGCCTCTGGCCAATGTCGAGGGTGGGGCCAAAAAAATGAAAAAATTAGATTCCTTACCATGGTTTGAAAACAGCGTAGTAAAATGCAAAAAAAAATCAGTACAGTTGTTTTACAATCATTAGTTTTCAAAAAATCTTTGGGTAAAAAAACTGTTTTTCCTAGAATTGTTCATCGAAATTTAACAAAACTTCAAAAAAAAACTGTTTTAATCATGCTCAAAGACATTAACAACGCAGTAAAATACCATTTAAATTGTTTTCAGTTGATTGAACGTCTACTTCATTCAAGTTTTGAAGTATTTTGAATAAAAGAATTTAAAAAAATATTTTCAGCGGCCTAATTTGAATAATTGAAAAACCTTGAAAATTTGTTTCATCCTGCTCGGTCAAAAAAATCATGGTCAAACATCTCAGATTGTGGACCGAATTTGTGCCAGAAAAAATCTGTAAAATTGTTTCTAAAACTTTTAAAGTAAGTGTGCAATTTAACTTATTTCACAAAAAATTTGATAAAATTACATTGAAAAAGATGCAATATTCAACCATAACCTTTTTTGACCTTCAGATATTCCAAATTTTTTAACATGTAATACAAATCCCTGTTTCTAAGAGCTCAACCCCTGACGTCAATTCTATTGTATCAATTTCAGAGTGCAGCCCACGGCATCCATTTCACGTTGATCCTTACTCCTCGTCACCACCCTGCTGCTGCAGGTTGCCAAGAGCAAGGACACTGAAATCGGACAACAATACCCTTCACTATCTTCGTTGGTCATTACAAATTTTATTTGAAGCATCGGAAATTCATTTTTAATATCAGTCAAAACCTAATGTAGATTGAACTTGAGTGTAAAACAATCTTTTTTTGTCATAGAAAAATACAATTTCACCATTTAGGTGGATAGATATCAGCGATTTTCTTCATTCTCATTGATGAAAGCAAAGTGTTTTTTGTTCACCGCCCAACAAATTGATGCCCTTTATGTTGTCCTCAATGAAAAAGCGAAATTGTCCATTTATGGATCCTGATCGAACGGGGGACGGAGCAAAATATCGAGCATTTCTCGGTCAAGGATTTTCCCGGGTGGCACCCGACAAACGAGAACTAATAATGTCCCACCAGGGGAGGAGCAAAATCCCAGCTAAAAAGGAGCGAGAGTGCCGGGTTATGTATTGATCCTTGAGGGGTTCATGTGTGCAATCAGACGGTAAATTGCTGCCAAAAAGCGACTTTTCAATTTACACCAACTGGTGCGCTACCCGAAATCTACCACCCAGAAGGACCCTTTTCCGCAATGATCCGAGACTATCGGTCTGGCCACCGCAAATGGGCCTCGGCCTCTCGGTACTCGAGAAAGCTTTTCTGGCAAGCCGATGGTGGTGGTTTAACTTTGATATTACTAAGAATATGGACATGTTGCAGTAAAGGGCCCCCAGTTGGTGGCTGACGATGCTGAAGTGCTGCCAAGTTTTTCAATCAGGAATCGCAAAGTGGCGTTGTTTTTGGTCTTGGATGTGGTGAATTGAAATTTTAATAATGCTTCAGAGTATAGATGGCTTCGAGCCTCTCCTTTTAAAAAGAAGTTAGTTCTGTTAGTTGAATTCTGAGCAATTTCAATGCTCGACATTTTTGAAGTTGAAGGATCCCTGAACACGCTCCAATTGACAGAATTGAATTTTAGCGAACTTCCAGCTAAAAAATGGAGATGTTAGGTATAAATGCTATGGAATCATCTTAAGAAAGTATTTCAATGAGTATAAGATTATGCGTTAAGGTTTTGGCATACAAATACAAAACAAAATCCTTGTAAAGCTTTTTGAAGCAACTATCCAATTGATCCCTTCAAAACACGTTTCATCGCAATCGCTACCCGCCGTAATGAAGAAATCCGCAATGTAGGTCACTGGAGGCCCGTTGTACGTGCCAAAGTACCGCGCCGTATGCAAAAGATTCATATTTCCACTTCCGGCCGGGCCCAATGACATGGAAAGAGCCATTAGCAAATTGCGTGTGTTATGCTACTTAAGTCGTTGAACGTGGATTTCCTCGGTCCGCTTCCAGGTCCGTCCCCTTCACCGGGTGTGGTCCCCTTTCTTGCAAGTAATAGGCCGGTCCTGTACGATATGCCTATACTCGTGAACAAAGGCACGACGGAAGAAAGTGTGTCGTAGTCGACGTTGTTGTTCCGTACAGGTGAATGAATCCACCCTACAAATCTTCCCCGGGGGAGGCTCTCAATGCTCACCAGGAATCACAACCACCGTCAACAGTAATGGGAAGCAGTGATGAGAATTCGGTACTAAAATCATGTTGTATATTTGACCAATTAAAAAAATCACCTTTAAACATATAAGCTTATTCACGAAAATGTGTAAAATTACCATTATAACAAAACAAAAATCTTTGCAAACAAGAATTGACCTGAAGCATTCTGATTATTATTCGTTCTCTTTACCGCCGCACCACAAACACTTGGTGACAACAATGAGAGAAAGAACCCATACATTCTCTCTCATTCTGGTGATAACTAGATGTAATTATTTGGAGTGACATAGGGGGATGGCGTCGCTATTTTTAGACCACATTTTCCACTTTTTCTTATCGAAACTGACTACTTTATCGACTTCATTTTGCTGGGCGAGATAGGACGCCGTCTATTTTTAGACGATGACTCAGCTTTTTTCCACTCTTGCACTTAAAAAAACCAGGTGGCAGCACGATGTAACGCCACGTCCCTATTGAGTGTCAGATTTCTTTTGTTTGGGTGTTTAGGGATGTGGCGTTACATCGTGCTGTCATCTGTTTTTTTTTTTTAGTGCAAGAGTGGAAAAGTGCTGAGTCATCGTCTAAAAATAGACAGCGTCCTATCTCGCCTAGCAAAATGAAGTCGATAAAGTAGTCGGTTTCGATGGAGAAAAAGTGGAAAACGTGGTCTAAAAATAGCGACGCCATCCCTCTATTGAATAGGGACGTGGCGTTACATCGTGCTGCCATCTGTTTTTTTTAGTGCAAGAGTGAAAAGTGCTGAGTCATCGTCTAAAAATAGACAGCGTCCCATCTCGCCCAGCAAAATGAAGTCGATAAAGTAGTCGGTTTCGATGAGAAAAAGTGAAAAACATGGTCTAAAAATAGCGACACCATCCCCCTATTGCTCAGTTATTTGATGTTTTCCAGCGTAATTTTTACCATAGTTCAGTGAAATTGAGTAGTTTGATAAAAGACATTTGCATCCCTGTATGCTATCCCTAACGAAGAAAACTCTCAAACGAGTCCATGCCCATGTTCAACGCTGATTAAACTTTTATCAACGACAAAGGCGGCTCACCAGGTTTTTTCCTCTCATTTCCCAAGCCACTGTGAACCTGCTACAGGTAATCCGTAACACGGGTCGGGGGGAAACGTTGGATTATAATTCATAGCTACACACTAAATCAGGGACGCAATACTCGGTAAAAAATTTACCGAAATTACCCTGTAAAAATCAAATTTTACTGAGCTGTCAGTTGAATTTAGGAAATATACTGAACTACAGTAAAAAAATCGCTGAAAGTACCGTACTTCAGTACTTATTTCACTGAGCTACTCAGTAAACCCTAGTTTCCGGTAAATCATTGGTACTCGGTAATTTAATTACCGAGTACTCAGCTAATAACCTTGTGTTTTACTGAAAGCTCAGTAAAGTTTTACCGAGTCTCTCAGTTGAAACTTATGTCATTTTGTAGCTGTCATTTTTTTTATTTGGTCGCTGTTGTCGGACATTTCTCTGAGTACATTCAGAAAAAAGTAATTTTAAACTATAAATTGTGACAAAATAACAGGTATGTGTCTTTTTATTTAAGAAAATTAAATTATTTACTATTTAGAATAATCATTTTTTTTCAGCTCACGTCGAAGCTTCTTCTTTTGATCCATTTTAGAAGGAGCTGGTTTATGTCGTCATTTTTCTATTTTTTAATAATCATGAAAAAATAAGTTGTGATGTTATTGTGAATGTTCATAGGTGAATAAATTTGGTCATCTTTTTGAATAAATAAAAGGAAAATTAATTCAATCCATAAAAAGCATTACCGTAAGCACCGTAAAAACTCAGAATATGTACCGAGCAACCGGTAATTTTTTACCGAGGTCCTCTGTAAAAGTTCAAACCAGCTGTCAGATTAGCGTTTACTGAGCTCTCGGTAGTTTAAACTTTTACCGAGCTGAGTACCGAGCACTCGGCTGTTGAGATTTCGGTAAAAATTTTACCGAGTACGGTAGAAAAATCTAAGTGTGTATTACACCACGTTACCGCGTATGCAGCAGGACCAGAGTTCGTCACAAGCGTTCCGTAATAATCGATGAAAACCTACAAGTTTTTGCCCCGCTCAGATCCTTCTTTAACACTCTTTTTGCGTTTCATGTGTTTGTGTCATGGTTGTGCGTTTTGCGGATGACGTGACGCCCTCCCGCTGGGATAAGACCGTGGTCAACCTGCCGACCTGCCAACAACCGGACTGACGAAGGTTTGTTTTGTGGGGGAAAGTTCCGACACGGACCTTTTAAGTAAGAGGTGTGTCCCTTTTTGCTGCATGAAAACTGAGGAAAAGTGTAAAGTTTCCGCAGTGAATTGATCGCCGCTCCAATTAAGGTGGAAACATTTTGCTCAAAGTAAAGAAAAGAAACAGTTTTGTAACAAGTGATCTGTTACTGACAATTTAAGACGGTCAGAAAGATGACGTGATAATACACCCACAAGAAAGAAATGCAGCAGAAATTGTCATCCTGATTTTCTTACATCAAATGAATGCTTATCTGTCAAAATATGCATGAAGCACGCTCAACACAGTGTAATTTGACAACGATCTGTCAGTTAAACCTTACTATTGAAAAGAACACTTTATTAAGTAATTTTAAGACCTTTCTGGTAAGGAACGTAATCGTGAACGTAATGCAGTATTTTGTGAACTCAAATTTAAATGTACAAGAATTGTTTGCTTGTATGAGCGTACCATTAAACAAAATTTGCAAATCATTTCTCTTTGTTCCCTCCCCCAATTTGAATATTTGTCACTCTCAATTTTGTTTATTTTTTCAAGAGGGCCTACCTTTTGAGTACGCCGCTTTTTGTTCGCAGCCACTGGAGACTGCTTTTCAATCCCGAGAAGAAAAAAAACCCGAGAGGGGACCAAAACCTCGCCGTTCTACCGAACGCGACCTTTTTTTCCTTCAAAAACCCGCACACAGCAGGCCGGGGGCCCACGGGACTGACAAGAGCATTTCCCAACCATTGCCATGGCGACCGAAGGAAAAACAAACTTTGCCCCCTCGAAAAAAAAACTGCAACCAAAGACACCTGCCGCTCGATCATTTTTCCTTCGGTTTTTGTTTTCAGAGCAAATATTTAATTTTTACCCGGGCGACGATGACTTTCCACGAGCACACACACACATGCCAGCATTCCTCACTCCAAACTCCAAACAAACTTGTTCATCTCAGAAGCGCCAAGTGTGACAGTAGCGCAGAGGGAAGCTACAATGAACTCCGGGGAAAATTCTCGCACCCGGCGTAACCGATGGGGCGGAATTAATTATGCTCGGGACAGAACCAACATGAAACACAGTCCACACCGCGTTGATGTCACTTTTGGACACAACAAGGAAAGTCCGCTGTGCGAGAATCCCTTGGGCATTACGGAGTTTATTATGTTTTGTGACGTTAAATCACTAAAATTTCGTAGCTTAAAAGAAAATTTAGTTTTTTTTCATGAAATTATTTTTATTAGGTCCTTTTCGGTACTGGAACCTGGTTAGGACCGAGTCGGCTTTTGTAATTACATTTTAATTAAAGTTAAAGAAAATTTAGTTATATGCGTTAAACATGCAAATTATTTGGCATTTTTTTAAATCATGAAAAATATCAAACAATAATCAATATTTTACCCAAAAAAATTTCCGACATTTTCCATCAGTGCTTTCGCAAACTGTTTGACGTAAAGTCACTGAAACGTTATAGCCAGTGGAACGTGTACAAAATCTACGCGAATGAACTCCCGAACCGGCATCGGGACAGACCGGGACGCCAACGGGCACACTCGGGTATGTCATATAGGGGAGGCTGGCCAATTGTGAGGATCTCAATGGGATAAATGAGTCTGATCAATTTTTGAATTATTTTACCCGTTTTCTTAATCCAAATCGCACTTGAGCAATTCTCTACGAAATCGGTCGACTATTTTTTTTTGTTTTTTTTTTTATCTGGCTCAAACTTTGTGGGGGCCTTTCCTAATTCCAAAGAAGCTATTTTGTGTCATTGGTTCACCCATATAATTTTGGCAGCCGTCCATACAAAAAAGGTACGTAAATATTCAAACAACTGCAACTTTTGAGTGAACTTTCTGATCAATTTGGTGTCTTCGGCAAAGTGGTAGGTATTGTTAAGGACTATTTAGAAAAAAATAGGCACACGGAAAAACAAATTTGCCGATTTTTTTATTAACTCTTTTTTCACAAAAACTCAATATCTCAAAGGTACGTATTTTTTTTATTTTCAAGTTTTTTTTATATGTTTTAGGGGACGAAAACCCGCAACTTTTGAGCCATAGAGCAGTATGGTAAAAAAATCTGCCGCAAAGTTATGATTTTTTGATAAAATAGTGATTTTTGAAATAAATCAAAATTTCATGTAAAAATTTTTTTTAACTAACTTTTTATGCAAATTGAATTTGCAATCGAAAAGTATTTTATAGATTTTTGATAAAGGGCTTCGTTTTCTGAGTGCTTGTGAAAAAAGTTAATTAAAAAATCGGCATTTTTTTTTCGTGTACCAATTTTTTTCTCACTAGTGCTCAACAATACCTACAACTTTGCCCAAGACAACAAATTGATCAGATAATTCACTCAAAAGTTACAGTTTGAATATTGACAAACTATTTTTATATGGACGGCTGCCAAAATTGTATGGAGACTTGTATGGGTGTAAATAAAATCAATTTCCGGTTTTGGTAGAGAATTGCTCACATGCTTATAATGTTGGTGTTTCAGTATTGAAACTTCAAATATGAATTATTTTTTCGATCTATATTTTTAATTAGTTTTTTTTTTTAATAACTTGACAAAATTTGTTGTGAGTGTAGGGAATTCTGGATTTCTTTAGCACACTTCACTTTCAAGATTTGAAATAAATCGATTGAAAACTATTTGGAATTATTTTATTGTATCACATTAAGTTTTGCATTTTTATTCAAATCGTACATGTTGGATGTTTGGACTTTGTGACCTATTTCGGAGATAGACTTAAAAATTTAGGACATTGTTACACGTTTTCCTTTGTATTTTGAAAATATTTGACTATGTACATAGCATATCGTGTTACTTTTTGTTTCAAAGTGTTGAAAAGTAAGCTTGAGATGAAAATTTTGATTTTACTCATCATTGTTTTCTGCATACAACACAGTAAAACATTTTGTAAATTTGGAAGGTGATAATTTTGAATATTTAATATTACCTCTTTTATGATGTAATATTACATCAGTTTAGACTGAAAAGTGACATTCAACGGAAAAGTGGTAAATTTACACATTTTTAAGGGATTTTTTTTTTCTTATATAAAAGATGTACTCATTTCCAGATGTAATACTACCATGATTTTTTTTACTGTGAAGTTTACTTACAAATTATTAGGATGTTCATAGAAAAAGGCTAAGAAAATAATCGAACATTCGTTTCTTGAGCAGAGATTTTTTGGTCGATTTGATGTCTCCGACAAGTTGTAGCTGATTGTAGTAATTGAGACTTTTCAACCAAAAATTTGGTACAAAGAAATAAAAATTCCGAAGTTTTTATTTCACATTGCGTCACAACAGTGCCAACTATTAAGAAATACTGCATGAGGAATGTTTTTTTTAAGAAAAAAAAAATGGTGATTTTTGAAAAGTTTCGAAAAAAACACTCGAAGTTTGTCCGCTCTTCCAGCTGTTTCTTCGGACACTTTAAAAACGCGAATAAAACGAACAAAGCTGCGCGAACACTAAAACAACTTTATTCCGCTCGAAAAGACGCGTTGTTACCCGGTTGGTAGTTTATTGGGATCTGAATAATACTAATTCTGATGCTGCTGTTGAGGGTCCGCGATCGAGTACGATCGGGGAGAGAAATGCATTTTTGCTAAGAGAGTAAGAGAGTGCGATCTGTGGATCACGTTTGTGCCCTATCAGCAAATCTTCTTCTCGTGTACAAACATACGCCGGCCGCCTTGGAATCGACCGATTTCAAAACAATTCACTACTACTACTACTACAACTACTGTTATTCCTATGGCTATTTTTAGATCTATTGTTACGACTTCAAGTTCACTTTCGATTTCATTTTCCTTTTCGTAAACAATCTTCGAACAATGCGACAATCGTCGCCTACTGCGACTGATCGAGCTATACTATTTTTCGCCTAGCTTTCTCGATCTTTTCTGTAACTGTTTCTGTTGCTGTTTGTTTGCAATTTTTTCTGCTGTGCTGCTGTTGCATCTGCTGCGGATGCCTCGATCGCGATCTTCTGCTGCTTCGTGCTGGATTTCCAACGGTGTTCACCGCCGGACTGTAGACACCAACGGACTGGACGCTGGACTGCTGACTGTTGTACTCGAACATCTCGCTGCTGGACTGAAGTGTGCTCCAACGGACTTCGCCGCCGGACAGTTGGCTTCGACGGACGTCTCCATCGAACCGTATCGTGCGCCTCTGCGTGGGCGTTCTGGACTCGTGCTGTGTGCTGGCTGTGCGACCCGTCAGGGCCGTCTCCGGTGATGGTGTGCCGATGCGCTATCAATAATATGAGAGGGTGCTTTTTAAACCGAAAAACAATGCATTGAAAAGACTTCCCTGGAAACGGGGACCGGTTGGCCCCCGTAGTCGCCTCCGGGCGACTGTTGAACCTCCACGATGCTAAACTACGATGTTGGTGATACCTGGTGACTGCGCTGCGATGATCTTCGACAGGTGTTGAACCGTCAAGCAAGCTGGCCTAGCTCACTTGCGACCTCGGGAATGCGTGGGAGGTTGAATTGGCCATTTCATCCTCCGCTGCAGGTCTGGATTGCGTCGTACCTCGAAATACCAAGCGTGTTTGCATCGTTTAGGGCGGGTTCTTTACTCATGCGACCGTTACCGAACTCAGCTGTACCATCTCCACGTAACATGCAACATAAACATCATCCATCACCAGAACAAAACAGATTACCTCAAATCTTCTTCTTTTTAGGGCAGACGTGGCGACATCGGTTGGGCTGCCGAGTGCCTGTTGTTCCGGGGTGGAGACAACCAGTATGACTGAGGAAGAAACATTCTTTGAGCTTTTTGAATTCAAAACGATTACTTAACTTAACTGGGGTTGCGGAGGCCTTTCGACCTCCGCCGTTGGAGGAGACAGGTCTCCCCTTACGCCGAATCATTGTCTCTGATGGGCAGTACGCAGATCTTAGAGATTCCGCGATTGTAGCTGCCATCCTTGGTTCGTACTGTTACGACACGTACGTTGCCGTCTTGCCCTGGGTGGATGTGTGTGATGCGGCCTAGTGGCCACGACATTGGTTGCTGGTTATCTTCCTTGAGCAGGACCATCGTTCCGACCTTCACGTTCTCCTTCTGCTTCGCCCATTTGGTTCGGTTGTTCAGGTCAGACAGGTACTGCTGAGACCATTTCCGCCAGAGTGTCTGCATGAAATGCTGTACGTGTTGCCACGCTGACAGACGGTTGCTTGGCACACTGTCGAGGTTCGGCTCCGGAATCGCCGTTAGTGGTCGGTGAATCAGGAAATGACCCGGGGTGAGCGCTTCAAAATCGCTGGGGTCGCTGCTCAGCGGGGTCAGAGGCCTGGAGTTCAGCACCGCCTCAACCTGCGCCAGCAAGGTTTGCATTTGGTCATAGACCAAGTTGTGTGTGCCGATTGTCCTCTTGAACAGAAGCTTGAAGGATCGTACTGCGGATTCCCACAAGCCTCCGAAGTTCGGCGAGCGTGCTGGGATGAACTTGAATGTGATCTCTTCGTTTGCAGCTTCGTTGATGATCTTCTCCTGACTGACTTGGTTGTTGAACAGCCTGCGTAGATCCTCCAGCTCACGTTGCGCTCCCACAAAGTTCTTGGCATTGTCGCACATTATCACGGAGGGCTTGCCTCGACGTGCCGTGAACCGCTTGAGAGCTGCTAGAAAGGCTTGGGTGGTCAGATCTGCTACTAATTCGAGGTGAACAGCTTTTGTCACCAAGCAGACGAATATCGCCACAAAGCTCTTGATCGGCTGTGCACGACGGTGTGGATACACGATGTGAAACGGTCCGCAATAGTCCACTCCAACCTTTGAGAACGGTGTGCTTGGCAAGACTCTCTCCGGTGGTAAATCTGCCATCAGCTGCTCGTGGACTTTCGGCTTCACTCGGTAGCAGTCGACACACCGGTGGATAACTTGTCGTGCCAGATTCCGGGCGTTTGTCGGCCAGAACCTTCCTCTAACAGCAGAGACCAGAGCTTGCTGTCCCACGTGGAACATGCTACGGTGATAGTACTCCATCACGATCACGGCGAAAGGATGTTTGTGGTCGATAATCATGGGATGCTTGCGAGTTCCAGAAATGCTTGCGTGACGCAGCCGGCCGCCGACGCAAAGTATGCCGTCAACGAGTTGCGGGTTCAGTGACGCAATTCGAGAGTTATCCCGAACACGCCTTCTTGCCGTGAGATCAGCTAGCTCTTGAGCAAACGAGTCACGTTGAGACAGTCGAACTAGCGCGTGGAGCGCACCAGTGAGTTCATCAACACTCAGCGGTCCCGTTCTGCGACAGTTGCGATTCTTCGCTTGGGCGTTAAAACGAAATCGTAGCCAAATTGCCGAGATCCGGACCAAGTCCGTGATCTTCGAACGCACTCCAAAGATCTCGTTCGGACCCACCACTGGTAAAACCGCTGCTACGGGACCCCTTACTTCCAGCACCTCGGGATCTAGATCAGCTTCGTTGACAGGAACTGGCTGCGGCCAGTTTACCTTGTCCAATATCAGCCAGCGAGGCCCATTCCACCAGAGTGTCTCGTAGCGAAGCAGAGCAGGGATCATTCCCCGTGACACGATGTCAGCCGGGTTCTCGACGCCTGGCACGTGGTGCCAGTTCTCCATCGGGGTGAGATGCTGAATCTCTGAGACTCGATTGGCGATAAAATCTTTCCAACGGGACGGTGGGGCTGATATCTGACACTTCGATATCATTGAGTCTGTCCAAAAGTAAGCCTTCGCACTCTTCAGCGACGGGCAGGCGGAAATGACCTTGTGGTACAGATGCGCAAGTAGCAAGGCTGACGTGAGTTCCAGACGAGGAATTGACTGCTTCTTATTCTTCCGCTTCTGATTGTCCAGTGGAGCGACTCGAGATTTCGAGATTAGCAGTCGCACGCTTACTGATCGGTCTTTTGCAACCGTTCTGACGTAGATGCACGCTCCGTACGCTACCATTGACGCGTCACAAAAGCCGTGCAACTCAACTGCCTCGTTGTCGTCGCCGATTCCAACCCAGCGTGGTACAGTAATTCCGTCCAAGCCCATCAGATTCCGACGGAAATCACGCCATTCTTCCTGCATTTCCTCGTTCAGTGCATCGTTCCAGTTTAGCTTAAGCTCCCACAGACGTTGCATAAAAATCTTGGCAAGAACCACCACAGGTTGCAGCAATCCGTAAGGATCGAATAGTCTTGCAGCTTCAGATGCGACGACCCGCTTCGTAATGACTGGAACCTCGATCCACTTCGGCGTGGTGAACATGAAGCGGTCAGTTCTCGGCTCCCAGATTGTTCCCAGCGTCTTCACGGTGGAACTCGACGTATCCATGTCCAGAAGCGCTCGACAGTCACGCAAGCTCTCCGGTACGTTCATCAAAATCTCCCTGCTGTTCGAATTCCACTTCCGCAATGAGAGGCCAGCTGACTCCATCAACTGCACCATCTCGTGAACCAGCTGCTTGCCCTGCTCGATGCTTTGGACGCCAGTAGTCATGTCGTCGACGTAAAAGTCGTTCTTGACGACCTGTGCGGCGACTGGGTGCGTTTCCGCGCCCGCTTCGGCTAGCTTCTGCAGGCACTTGGTTGCCAGGTATGGCGCAGAAGCCGTGCCGTACGTGACGGTTGTCAGCTCAAATATCCGCAGGAACTCGTCCGTCGAGTCACGCCAGAAAATTCTCTGCAAACGCTGGTCAGGTTCTTGAACCTTTATCATGCGGTACATCTTTTCGATGTCCGCGACTATCGCGTAGCGGTGCAGACGGAACCGTAAGGTAATGTCGATCAGATCGTCCTGCACTACTGGTCCGACCAGCAGCACGTCATTCAGCGAAACTCCAGTAGACGACCGACATGACGCATCGAACACCACTCGCAGCTTCGTTGTGGAGCTGTCCGGTCTGAGCACTGCGTGGTGTGGTAAATAATAAGCAACTCCTTCTCCCTCGTCCACCACCTCTCGCATGTGACCCAGATTCAAATACTCGTGGATGAAGTCGCTGTACTGCTTCTTCAGTTCCGGGTTTGCTGACAGTCTCCGTTCCAGTCCGAGATACCGCTTAATCGCTGTGGTTCTGGAGTCACCCAACTGCTCCAACGCTGACACCTTCTTCGGCAGGGTGACCACAAAGCGACCGGTTGCATCGCGTACTGTCGTTGCTTCAAAATGCACCTCGCATGCCGACTCCACGGTCGACAACTTGCTCTTTGTCCAGCACGTCTCCAGCTCCCAGAATCGCGTCAGCTGCTCTTGGAGCTCCTCGTTAGTGCAGACGTACGCCATCGCAACCGCTTCCAATGGTGAGCTGTTCGGAACGCGACCAGAAATGATCCACCCGAACACGGTGTTTTGCAGCGTAGGCCCATCGTCAGTTGCTAGTAGTCGTCCGTTCTCCAGCAGATTCAGGTAGTGCTCTGCGCCAATGATCACATCAATTGGACCGCTTTCAAAGAAGTTAGGATCGGCCAGGACGGATCGCTCGGGTAGCTTCCATTGAGTCGGATTCACGGTAGCGGTGGGCAACGCCACGGTCAGCTTCGGAAGAACGTAAAAGAGCATTTCTTCCCTGAACTCCGAGATCGCCTGCGATCTGGGCTCGACATCAGCACGGACCAGTTTCGTGGCGTGCGAAAGCGACGACCCAATCCCTTGAACCGACAGCGATGCTGAAAACTTCTCAAAGTTCAGCTTTTTGGCAAAACTTGTTGTCATGAGACACTGTTGTGAACAGGAGTCCAGCAGTGCGCGTGCTTGCATGGACCTTCCGTGTTTGTCTTTAAGCATGACGATTGCCGTAGATAGAATAACGTTCGGTGTGGGTGTTGTTGGGAATGCAGTGTAGGTGTGGCTTGTGGATGGCGTTTGTGCTGTGTTGGTGAGGTTCTGTGTGGGTGTGGACGGTGGAGGTGTGCTTTGCGAGCCACTGGCTGTGTTCGTGTTGTTCTGGCTTGTGTTCTGGTTTCGTGGCTGTTGGTTTGTGTTTGTTGGTCTGTACGGTGGCTGTCGTTGCTGTGTGATCGCTTGGGGAGGTCTTGTCTGTTGCGGTGGAGCGGAGTTTCTTGACTGCAGCAGTCCGGAATGCAGCATACTGTGATGTTTCTGCCGGCAGTGATGGCAAACTCCTCTCGTACACGCTCGTGCTAGATGTCCAGGGGACAGACAGTTCCTGCACAGTTTTGATCGCAACACCACTTCGTTCCGCTCCGTCAGCAGCATCTTCTGAAACTTGTCGCAGTGAAATGGTGAATGCCACGGTTCTCCTCCACAGAGACTGCACCTGCCAGACGACCGCACTAGGGTGTGGCACACAGAAGGTTTGCTCTGACGCTGATCCGTTCCTGCAGTTTTCTGCTGTGCAATAGACTGCAGCACACAACATTGGTTGCGCAGGTAAGCAATCAACTCCTCGTAGCTCGGCACATCGTTGCAGCAGTAATGCGTCTCCCACTGACGCAGCGTTGACGGATCCAGCTTCGTGAAGACCATGTAGCCCAGAATCGTACTCCACCCAGTCGTGTCTTCATCCAGCTTCTGTAGCATCAGCAGGTTCTTTTCAAATTGACTTACCAGGAAGCTTAGCCCGTCGTAGCTCTCCTTTTTGAGCGGCTCAATCGAGAAGATTGCATCCAGGTATGCTTTCACGATCAACTTCTTGATCTCGTACTTCTTCTGCAACACCTCCCACGCAACCTCGTAAGTTTCCGCAGAGAAGTCGACGGTACTGATCTCCGCCGCAGCGCTACCAGTAACAGAAGATCGCAGGTAAGTATACTTGTCCATCGGAGTCAGCTGCGGATTATTGTGTATCAGACTCTTGAACGAGTCACGAAACGCGATCCACTCGTAGATGTCGCCGCTGAATCTGGGAAGTGTAATCTCGGGGAGTTTCACCTTGGAGTACAACTGTTGCGCTGGCTGAACGAGCTCTTTCGTTGTCTGCGTTAAATTTCCGTCACGCAAGAACAGCAGGTCTCCCATCAGCGCACAATAACGATCCTCGAAATCTTGAATAGCCTGAAAGTTAGGGTCCCCCACAGTCAGGTCTTCTTGCTTCACGCCGTCACCACCGGGATCACCGCCTGTTCCCACCGCTTCAGTCGTAGCCGCAGTCGTCGTCTTCTTTTCAGGTTCAGCATCTTGCAGTACTTCAATCCGATCCCGTAGTTCGTAGAACTTCACCTGCAGCTTCTCCAGCGAATCCAAACGCACCCGAAGCTGGTTGTAATGGTCCGCCGCCTTGTAGTTTTCCACGAACTTCTCGATCAGATCCAGCATGTCGTGAATTTTCTGCTCACGCTTGAGCAGCGTAGCCATTTCGTCCGCCATCTTCGCGCTAATCACGGTTTCACTTCACAGCACTGCTTTCACCGGAACGTTGACAGACCGCGACCGCACAACTCAACGCTCGACACCGATTCCGCGCGACAGACAGACAGACTCTCAACCCAATTGACAGCAGCGAGGGGGATAGTAACCAGAGAAACTCAACAGCAGAAGGATTCCAGCGAAACTGAGACCGACCAAACCAGCGGACACCACTCTGGGACGAACACTTGCCAAAATAAACGAGACTCGCATGCACAAGATTGATTCAACCAGACTTTATTTTCTCCTACCGTCACACAGTGGCCACATGCACCAGGCCAAACCAACCACCCTACTTCCCTGCGGCAGTCCACCGATCTCCAGGTTCCCAGCTTCCGTAGACAGCTTCTACCGCAACTCAGCTTCGACCGCCGACGCCGACCAGCAACTCCGGAACCTCAGCAACCGCCGAATCCGCTTCCGTACCGCAGCTACAGCACCGATCCTCCCGTGATGGCGCGAAAGTCCACTTCAAGGCTCAAAACCGCGATGGCGTACAACGACGCCGGTTACAACCGAGTATTGTTCTTCAGGTCACTGCACTGTCAGTCCAGGTCACTGAACCTTCTTCTTCAACCACGTAGGGTTCACTGAACTTTTTCCGCGATGGAACGTTTCCAAACCGAAAGTCTGGAATCTACTTTCACTTCCACTGCCACCGCGTCCGCGAACCGTGTCCGAATTGTCCCGATCCGGCTCGAAGGACCAAAATGTCCGCTCTTCCAGCTGTTTCTTCGGACACTTTAAAAACGCGAATAAAACGAACAAAGCTGCGCGAACACTAAAACAACTTTATTCCGCTCGAAAAGACGCGTTGTTACCCGGTTGGTAGTTTATTGGGATCTGAATAATACTAATTCTGATGCTGCTGTTGAGGGTCCGCGATCGAGTACGATCGGGGAGAGAAATGCATTTTTGCTAAGAGAGTAAGAGAGTGCGATCTGTGGATCACGTTTGTGCCCTATCAGCAAATCTTCTTCTCGTGTACAAACAAAGTTGAATTTGCAATCGAAAAGAACTTTTGTAAAATTTTGATAAAGTGCACCATTTTCGAGTTAAACCATTTCGCGCTTTTTATATTAATTTTTTGAATTGGAAAAATGTGTTTATCTCAAAATATTATCAAATAACTGGAAAATCCTCTACAACTTTCTTTTTATTCAAATGTTCATCCGACCTTTTTTTTGCTGGCTTTGCAATGAATCAAAATTAGAAAAAAAATTCTGTGTGTTACCCAATTAGCCTTTATTTTTCAAATGATGATATCTCGAAAGTAATGATCCGAATTTTAATGAAAAAAATAGTAAAATTTTCTCATATCATAATTTTTTTTCACAAATTCTAAGTCACGAGTGACATTTCAGGATTTTTTTTCCGTGTTCCTTATCATAACTTACAGTTTTCCGAAGACATTAATCGTTCAGAAAATGTCTTCTCAAAATATAGATTTTTATAGCGCTATTGTATGGATAGGCGTCAAATTTGTATGGTAAGACTAATAATGAAAAATGGCTCATTTGAGCATTAGGAATCGATAGCCGAATTTCATACAAATAAAAAAAGGCAATAAAGAGTCAAATTGCGTTTTTTTTGTTCGTGATTCGATATCCAAAATTTCTAAGAAACCTTTGGATAATCGAAACTTTGTATAAACGAGGCTTAGGATAATAGAGTCCGGACTGTATTTTCAAATAACCAAAACTAGCGACTGCTTCCCCCTACTCGCGCGGTTCTATGACTCGCTTGAACTATGCTTTGCCAGTCGCGCTCGGTCGTCCAAGTTTATGCATTTTTAAGCATGGTTTGTACGTCTGACAGCTACATAGACAAACCAACACCATGTATGTTTGCCTGTGTCCAGGAGCGGGGGTGAAGGCACTGGGCAGAAGCAGCTGTTATAGAAGAACGGGACGTACTATGCGCTTCACTATACTTTCCGGAACATCGTCGAGGGCCGGGGGGGACCCAACGATGAGCATAAACTATGATCCGCGAGGAACTCGGCGCTTAGTTGGGTCAATAAAGAGAGTGAGGGGGGAGGAAAATGCCACCATACAGTTGGAAGTGTTTCCAAGGGAGAAGTGGGCATCATAAAGTTTATCATTATATATTTACCAGGGCAGAGATAGCGCCGCCAAGGTGGAGGAAATTAATTATTCTTTTTGAAAGTGGGATGTCTAATCTGATTGATCTCTTGAAGCTGCATGTGTATCATCCGAGTCGGAATCAAATATTCATGATGTTTACCGAGCACGAAATGGTGCAGCCAAGTGGTTCTGCTGGGGTATTTTCTTGCTAAGAACTTCTTCAAGTGCGACAGGTGTGGCAGTTGAAGGCTGTTAAAATATGCATGAAAAGGACATGCGAAGCAAAGTGATATGGAAGGATTTAGCATTTAATAATTTAATCTTAACCAATCTAATCAAGTGAGATGAAAGGTTTCAAAATAGAAATTCAAGTTTTGTGCCTTCCTCACCCATAACCAGAGTGGACGCCATCTTGGATCAAACGATCCTAGGTCATCATGGACGATTGTAAGAGACGTCAGCGATATTAAATTAGCGGTAGCCACTATGTATTGGTCAAAAGGGTCGATTTAATATAACAGATCCATATAAACCTAGCTGGCTATACGATTTGTCCTCATACACAAGGATGTTATGCCTTGACTGTAATACATTATAGATAAACGGAAAAGGTTGCACCCTGAAATCAGTATTATGTGCTGCAACTATTCTTCAAATAACTATTCTAAAAATGTATCTTTACTTGTTTAGAACTCCGAGTTTATTGTATCGTCACAGTGATTCCGTGTATCTCAGATTGACCTCGAATTTGCCTCCGCAACTAGCGCATAACCAGACAACAAAACAAACTGTAAATTACTTTACCTTTGACTTGACAGCTCAATTCATCTCCAGATCTCTTCTCTTCCAGTATAACTCGTCCGCTCCGTTTCTCGCACTTATTCTGAACACCCCGTCAACCGTTCGTTCAGAGCGCTTTTCTGTCGCGTTTCTGGAGACTACCCGTCGTCCCTCTGATAACGGTCTTCCGGTGTCGTTTCACTGACTGTAGGATGCTCGATAAATTGAGTTTAGAGCTCCGTATCTCCGGCAGTCCCGGAAATGCCAAGCTACGGGTCAGTTTCAGGTCGCAAGACGACCCAGAATCCTTCAATTAATAAAATTATGCGGTATAGCAGGAGATCTGCTCAATATCCGGTCACATTGGCCGCTGGTCGTGCTGAACAAGCGGACCTTGACGGATTGTAAGGATGTACACAACACCACCGACACACCTCCACTTTCCTCGTGCAGACACGCAATGGACAGACAGACAAGTCAGTCGGTGACGGCCAGGACCTGCCGCCGTGAAGGTGCACCACGCACACACACCATCAAACACCAGGACGACACCGACGGTGAACCGAGAAGGGAAAATCACTCAGACACTCTCAGGGATGTACACGGAGCCAGCACGGTGAGTTAATACGATTTTCCCGAACTAGACTTTTCCTGTGAGCTTTTCAGACTGCAGACTACAACAATCTCACTATTTTTAGCCTTCCCGGATGTGCCAAATTCAATTCCCTGGAGTGGCCACTAAAACAATCACTACCAAGCAAAAGTGGTCAAGCTTCCTGTCCGGAGTACAAAACCATAACACAAACCAGCGGAATCGATAAACTTAATTTTAGCCTGTTTGTGTTTCCGCAAAAAAAACCTAAAACTTCACTCAATCTCAACGCTCGGCACTGTTTTGAAAACACTTGACCCTCTCCACCCCCGCTTTGCAGGCCAGCCTGTTCTGGCCGGAAGTAGGACGAAGACACTACACTACAAGAGGGACTCGACGTGTGTCCGGATACGTTCAAAGCTGCGACCCAACTGAACGCATCGGCTGGCCAGACGAACTGTCTGTAGATATTGCTGGGCTGAGCGCACACATGGATACCACATGCAGTCTAGAGTACCATGCTCTCTCGTGAGTGTCTACTGGTTTAGTATGGGTTTAGTTGGTTTGATTAGGTGAGTGATTATGCGCGGTGCAGTGAGTGTCGGCGGAACTAAACTGTGGGCTGAAGTGATGGAAACAGTTAATATCTGGTTGACAATCGTTGTTATCTCAATATTTCTCCATCTATCGATGGTTTCCCTTTAAACTGCATTATACTTCGATGCTCTTCTTTCCTCTCTAGTTTGAATCTAGAGTTTTTTTAAAGGTTCAATAAACAAAATTCGAAAATTTTCCCTGACACAAGGCAATTTCAAAAATAAACATCAAAAAGCAAAAAAATAAAATTTAGTTTATATGACCTTTAAAAAAACTCTACAAATCATCTCTTTCTCGATGATTCCTTGGATTTCATTTGCTTCAGAAATCCTTAACTTTTACGTTGAATAAACAAGCCTTTTACAATATATTCTAAACAATAAATTTGATTTACAATATATTCTAAATAATTAATTTACAATCGAATTTTTTAGTTTTTTCAATGAAATTTTAATTTAAGTCAATGTTTTTTTTGCTTGTCAATATCCAAGGGACCGCCGAGGAAGAGAATCATCAGTTTATAGAACGATGCAAAATGAAGACTCGATTGAAAATATTTTTTTCTTGATACCCAGCTATGGGAGAGAATCATGGCAACGTCCATCAAACAAAAACAAACTAATGTCAAACACCCTTCAAAGCTTCGTTTCGCCAAGAAAAATGTCTATGCAAGCCATGAGAAAGTAAAATTATTGACAACCGGAAGAGATTTCTAAGGCAAACAGAATCCAAGGGACCGTCAAGGAAGTGATCCTTCAAGCAAAGGAAAATATCGAGGAATGAAGATAATTAAAGTATGCAGATTGAAGGGACTGAAGAATTCATCGATAGATGGAGAATTATTGATATCGAGAAGATCGACAGCCAGAGAGTCGACTGTAAAACTATTTAAATTTTGATCAATTCATGGCATTTTGACAAAAGCAGATGATTTTTGTACTTAGTACATTAAACAAATTTATCAAACTTTGGCTCAGTTCCATTGATTGTCAAGTCTCCTCAAATGCACTATTAGACTAATCGGATCGGACCCTCTTGAAAGTGAGGTAAAAATTTATTGTAAACAAGCCTTACCTGACAAACTTCGTTTTTTTTGGTTTATTGACGTTGTCAACTTTTTTGCTTCTTCAGCCTCCTGTGATCAAAATTTGATTTTACGCAGCTTTTCCCATACAATCTGCAGATTTTCCGGAATCGGTTCCAGAGTGGCCAAAGTTGTCACTTTTTGGCGTAAGAACCTTCCTTGGACTTTGACGAACCCAACGCAACAAAAAGCACCTCGATCCGACGTTCCGTGTTGAATTGATTCGCGTTTGAACAAAACCGTCGAAATTTTTTATATATCTAATCTATATATATAAAAAATTTCAACGGTTTTGTTCGAACGCGAATCAATTCAACACGGATCGTCGGATCGAGGTGCTCTTTGTTGCGTTGGGTTCGTATAAGTTCAAGGAAGGTTTATATGCTGAAAATTTTCCACTTTGGCCACTCTGGAACCGATTCCGGAGCATCGGCAAATTGTATGGAAAAAGTTACGTAAAATCAAATTTTGATCACAGGAGGCTGAATAAGCAAAAAATCAAAAAACGTCAACAAACGAAAAAAAAGGCAGAACGAAGTTTGTCGGGTAAGGCTTGTATAGATATAAGAAGATAACGTCATGATTCGAATTCCCAGACGCTTCGAAACCCGGACACCTCATCTTGTTTTATCAATTATTTGGATATAAGTTCGCATTATGAATGTCAAAACTGTGTTATTTGATAAATTCTAACATCAACTTTCTTTTAAAGTTTGTTTGAACGCTGTAGTTAATGCCAAAACAATTAAATAAATACAAATTATAAGAATACCACAAATGCGAAACATTTCACGTGAAATATTTCATAGACGTCCGAAGCACCGAGAAGGCAAAGCAGAAATTTATGGTTTTGATTTCCTTAAATTCTAGCAAATTTTTATATAAAATATCGATTGTTTTGATGTTAACAGCTTATTTGAGACCTAAAGAAAGCCATTCACTAACATTTCAGTCCAAATTTTTTTCGATTCATTAGCAAAAACGAGTGTCCGGAATTCGAAGCAAAAGTGTCCGGATTTCGAATCAGCTTTTATCAGTGTCCGGGATTCGAAGCACAACAAGTCATTTTAATTTTCAAATTCTGATGAAAAATTGTTAGAAAAGACATATTTTGCATGCATTCTCTTAAAACTGACTGTTAATACTACATCCTGATGATATTTCTTCATTTCCAACTAATTACATGATTTTTGGTAAGCTATAACGAAAATGATATGCTACTAAGTGTCCGGATTTCGAATCATGACGTTATATTCGTTTAATATAAAATTTCACCTAACTTCTAAACTTTTTTTTACATAAAATATCACAAACAGTATAACTGCCAAAAAAAATGTATCAATGAATCTGAAATAAAATATCTAATTATATTTCTGGATAACATTTTTTATATAGAATTCCTGCTTGATTAATTATCAAAATTAAGCGCTAACGATATCATATCTAATGAGTAATAATTTTCCAAAAAAAGACAGACCAAGACCATTTTAAAATGAGTATATTTCAGGTGGTGGTTTGTCCAGGGTGGTCACCCCGGGAAAAAAAATCCGAAAAAACGGAAATTCAACTGACGTACCAGAAAAGCATTTAAAGCTTAGTTTAAAATATACAAACTTCTCTTCAAATAATTCAATTGTTATTTTTTTCTTTCTCTAAGAGAATGTTTTTTTTCTAAAATCTAAATATTCCATGATATTTATTATCTCAAGCGAATTTATTTTAAAATTTCTAAATGATTGTAAGATGTCTGTTTTCCCATCAAGTTTGTCTAACAACAGTCAGAATTAAACTTTAAAAAATTACACACCCGTAATATTTTTTAAAACTTATTCCTATTTTGATTTCAAACTGTATTTAAATATCAAAATCAAATCAAATTATTCGCTCTACAGCATTGCCTTGGCGTTCTCGATTGCGAGATTCTTACTCGAAACTAGGTGTTCGAAGGCTTGATTGTTGAGGCAATTGCAAACCTCTTTTTACACCATAGCTTCCATCCACCCCGGGATTCGAACTGACGACCTTTGGTAGTTAGTCCAACTGCCTACCAGCGACTCCACCGAGACAGGTCCCAGGGAGACGACTCCTACACCTGGACTGAGCTAACGACCTAACCTTTTAGGTTAGTCCGGGGCCAACATTTACTTCTCTTCCGACGGAAGGCGTGATCAGACAAATCTCGTCTCGAAAAATATATATTTCAAATAATTCTATTTTTACTTTAAGACCATTGTTGAAACTAAAAAACAGTTTTTTGTTAAACAGTTCATGAAAAAATGTCTTTAAAATTTGTTATTTAAGAGAATTGGAGCAAAACATCAGTAAAGCTTCATTATCTGTCGAGTTAAAAAAAATATTTATTTTTGAAGAGTTAACTTGGAGTTAAATTTGCAATTGCCTTTAAAACATGAAAAATAAATATTTTGCAGAATTTTGATTTCATGTGAAAAATTAAAAAAACATGCTAATTCTTGGAAAGGAAAATCACTCTTCTTGAAAAACACTTTTTTGCCTTCCTCACCTCACTAAGGCAAGGCTATAAAATCACTCGAAAAATGAACTTCTTAAATACACCTACTAGATATACCTTAACGTATACCTATCGACTCTGAACAAATGTCTGTGGGGATGTGTGTAGACATGATTTTTTTCCACACGATTATCTCAGAACTGGCTGAACCGATTTTGGCCGGGTCCGCCTTATTCTGTTAGTTTTGGGGTTCCCTAAGACCCTATTAAATTTTATTCTGTTTAGTGAAGTACTTTTAAAGTTATGCCATGAAAAAGTTTTTTTTTGTAGCTACAAAAAAGGGTGATTTTTGCATAACCTCAAAGGCCGGGTCTTTTTTCTTACGCGCGAGAGTCGTATCGCCTGGTTGCCACATTGCTTAAGCAGTGTCTGCGTCTCTTCTGGAAAAAAGTCTGTATTAATTATGTTGCTGAATACATAATTTTGTCTCGACAAAGGTTTACACGAACTTTTTACTGAAATATACAACTCATAAAACATTGTTTACTAAGACTAGGGGGGCAGCATGCAATTCCATCGTGCACCTAATGTTGGCATATTAGCACTTTTAAATTCAATTACAGCAAGCCCCCCCCCCCCCCCACCTTTTCTCCTTTATTTTGGAGAGTTGGTAAAAAAAGAATTGAAAATTGATGTTCTGGTAAAAACAATAATTATAAAAATCTTATATCAATTTGTAAAAACAACCTAAAATACAACATGAATGTGAGGAAGGCATCAACCACCAGGTGGATTATGTAACGTTTTTTCATTGAAGGTGGCTCAAACATTGAAGAGTATTTTCTTAATGTTATTTTATGGTATTATTGCATATTTTAATTTTTAGTCATATAAAATGAAAATGATTTTCAAAAAAAAAACCTGATAGTAATTTCCTGCATCCACGATTCGGTAAAACACAATAGAATTTTATTTATTTTGGGTAAGGCAAAATTGAAAAATCCTTTATGGAAATTAGGAGTTCGGAATGAAAACCGATTGAAAATGACTATAGTTATATATTTTTTAACAATATAATAATATATTTTTTAACAAGTAATTTGGATAAAATCCATTTGTGGAGAAAGTTTACTGAAAATATACACATAAACAGATTATGTGTCTAAAACCTTGATTGCCAAATATGTGTGCAGAAATAAACAGTTAACATCTCATTTATCTCAAAAATTCTGCTGAATTAAACCTAGTATACATAACATAACATCAATATCCAAACTTCACAGCTGCGTCCAACCAGAGGCAATTCTCGGCTTATCAACAGCACCCCACACGCTGCATGTGTTCACGGGCATGTTCACTGAAGCACGAACACACCAGCAAGGCTGTGCTGTGAAGAATGTGAACAACCAAGCCGGTCCCAGTCAATGATTGCGCCGCGAGTTTGTGTTCTATTCTTTTCCACTTTATTCTGCCCAGACACAGCAGCGGCACACAGTCAAAGGGAAAAGCGCACTCCATAAATGATGAAAATTTATCGTCGTGTCGTGCGGGAGAGCGGGTCTAGAAATTACTATAGGGGAAAGTGGGGCAAGTGTAACAAGCTAAGAAAATGCTCGTTATAACTCATCAAAAACGTTAAAAATGTGTCGGATTTTTTTATAATCATCTTATTCCAGGTCTTGACTTAGACTTTGATAGAACAAAATTTTAAAAAATCCAGTTTTTAATGTAAAAAATTGATTTTAAAAATTTTGATTTTCCGTACGTTCTACTCAACTAGTGGGGTAAGACGAACAACCCGTTGGGGCAAGAGGAACAATGCATGAAACAACATGTTAATTTGCTAACAATTGAACTTTTATCACTTAGATACATCAGATTAGAATGTGTTTGAAACGTTTCTTTCATTTTTAGATCAAATAACAATATTATACTAAAAATTTGATCGTTTTTACGAAAAAAAAATATTACTTTGATGAAAAAAAGGAAATTTTCATAATATCACTATATTTTGTATGGACATTTTTTTTAACAATTGTTAATCTTTTTTCAAGTACTTTTATGTATTTATTTCCCAATAAAATATGTTGTTGCAGCAATTCGTATTTTTTTCCATACTAAAAATCCATATGGTACACTTGCCCCACCTTAACAAGATTTTTTAAAAGCTTTCAACAAAAATAACCAAAAGTTAAATCACACTTTATAATAGGTGCAAGTCATTGGTAGGGACACTACTGGTCTAGGAAAAATATCATTTTGATAAAATGTGCCTTAAAACGAACCCTAAGCCTTATTTTGTACTTTCCAAATATTATAAGAAAACAATGGTTTTGAAAAAAACTTCATTAAATCTTATGCCCAGTGGCGTTTACGTCGTTTTGGCGGTTATGTGGTAGTAGAATCAGCTAATTGCATTGCTAGCAACAATTCCTCATACTGGAAATAATCAAAATTGTAAAAATTCCGGCCATACGAGCGATTGTTCCTCTTGCCCCATATGGTCGTCTTGCCCCACCTTCCCCTATTGCAGACGCATCGAGTCAGATTCGGCATTTTGATGATCTCCCGGAGATTTTGTCTCGTAAAAGTCTGGGTGAGCACGACGAGTCGTGATTAGAGCATTTTGTTGAGCAAAGCTACTCATCATGGTGATTTTGTATTCGTGAGTGTTGAGTGAGTTCCGGATTTTCTCTCATTTTCCTTCCCACACACATATACAACAACAGCTGTTGGGAAAATGTGCGCAGCTGCCACACAAACACATTAAGAAGGGAGCTCAGTACAAAACAGCGAATAACGAAAGCAAAACAAGAAGGAGTGAAGAATGAGTTCGAGTGGAAAATGCAGTTAAAGGATGATAATGGAAAACCGTTATTATTCTGTGGGTGGGTAATTGGAATTAATTGTATTAATTTTGATATCTATTGAAATGGCTTACAAAAAGAACTCTGAGTTATACTTTAACATCGTTTAACCATTTGAAAAAAGTTGCTTTATGTTAGTTAAATATTTTATTTACAAACTCATATACATAATGAATAAATCAATATTTATGCTAGACGTGTTGAAACAATTAAAAAAATATTAACATGAAATTGATCAAAATGCTTTTGTCTCAACTGAAGACTTAAATCATTTAACCGTTTCAAACCTGAAAATTAAAAAAAAACAAATTTCAAGCTCGGCTTTCAAACAATTAATGCAAAAAGTATTACAAACTGCATTATACATTTTTACAGCTATGCTACGATCTATATTATGCAAAATATCAATTAATATTAAAAAGTTGCATGACTTTTTCCTATATGTGGTCTCAAAATTCAAAATTTGCAAGAGTCTAAAAAAGCCTTATTTTTTGACAATACAAAAAACAAATACCTGCAATTTGTACAATGACATTCAATATAACGCCCTTCTGAAATGTTAGTATTGATTTAAAAAATATTGTATTCGAAAAGATCGGAAAATTTCGAATGTGTCATACTCTAACATTGAAAAACAGATCATTGTTGAGATGTCGACATTTATAATAGAGGATTGTTTGGGTGGACAAACATGGACACAATTTTAAAAAGTAAAAAAAAACGGAAAACGGTGCACTTAATCAAAAAAATTGTAAAGTACTTTTCGATTGCAAATTCGATTTCACTTAAAAAATGAGGTCAACAAATTTTACGTACAAGAAATCATTTTTTTTACAAAATAAAAAAAACTATTTAAAAAAAATCATAACTCGTCGGCAAAATTTTGGTCCATGCTTTTGAATGGGTCAACAGATGCGGGGCTTTGTCCCCTAACACATTAACAAAAAAATAAATTAATTAAAGAATACGGATTTTGGAAAATTGTTTTTTTTCTTAAAAAAAGTTAAATAAAAAATATCAATTTTTTCCGTGTTCCTATTTTTCTCAATAGTCCTCAACAATACCTACAACTTTGCCGAAGATACCAAATCGATCAGAAAATTCCTTATAAAAGTTACAGATTTTTGAATATTAACGTACCATTTTTGTATGGCTGCCAAAATTGTATGGAGATTGTATTGTATGGGTGAACCAATCACACAAAATGGATTCTTTGGTGATAGAGAAGGTCCCCACAAAGTTTTTGCCAAATCAAAAAATACAAAAAATAAAAATATTCGATATCGGCCGATTTCGCAAAGATTTGCACCTAAGTATTGACGGAAACATATTTTTTGCGGGATAAACAACTTTTTGCGGCACTGTACATTGAAACATGAAGTATTGGATAAATATCAAATTTAGAACAGATATTGAATAAGATTTTTTTTGAGGTTTTGCAATCAAATGTTGATAATTCAACAAATTATTTGGATTTTACTATAGTCTATTTTTGAACAAATATTTTTGTTCTTAATCAATAATAAAAAGTTTGAATTAGCTTCTTTTCTGTTGTAAAATTTAGATTTTTCAGAAATCATGTTTTGACTGAAGAAATAAAACCAGAAAACAAAATATAGTGAAAGTGTACTTTGAAAAAAATAAATAAAAAAGAACCAGAAAAGGCCGATGCAATTATTTTTCAAAGTTATTGTCTCTCGACAACCATATTCAACAGATGTTTGAATTAACCCAAACAGGGGAATGCATTTTAGCTAACTGCATGTCTAGGAAAACATAATTTTGCCCCTTATTTTTTGGATTAACTTGAAGTAATATACTTTTTATAGAAATTTAACTTAACTGATATTCATGAAGGAATGAGTAAGCAAGATTAAAATAAAAAGTACTTTTTTAGAATAACTGTTCATAACAAAGTTTTGCAGGAAAACAAAGTTTCAACAATATGACGCAAATTCTACCTTTTGCATTTTTCACGGCCGGGTCCGGTGGTGTAGTGGTAAACGTGGTTGCCTCTCACTCCACTTGGCTTGGGTTCGATCCCAGTCGGCCTGAGAGACGAGATTTGTGTGATCACGCATTCCGTCGGACGGGGAAGTAAATGATGGCCCGGCCTTACCTAGAGATAAGGTTGTTAGCTCAGCCTAGGTGTAGGAAAAAGCCTGCTTCGGTAGAGTCACTGGTCGGCAGTTGGATTCACAATCCAAAGGTGGTCAGTTCGAATCCCGTGGTGGATGAAGGCTTCGGGGTAAAAAGAGTTTTGGATTTCCTCACCGTTTCAAGCCTTCGGACACCTAGTTTCGTGTAGGAATCTCGCAATAGAGATCGCCAATGCTGTTGAGCGAACAATTTGATTTGATTCGATTTTTTTTTGTTTTTTTCATAAAAATTTCGAACAGTTGTAACTTTTCCCTGCTGACCTTCACTCACTTTCTACAACGCATCCCACACATCAAGCACTTTGCTCACTCCAAGTTACTCGAACCCCACGTTGATTCACCCTCCAGATTAGTGCTGATTAAGGTGCTATTATCCGCTGTGACCTGTACCATTAATTAAATCTCTATAATATGCCAGGTAGGGTAGGCCGCTGTCTTTCCACAACCACTACAACCTCAACTCCTGAAAAAACGAAACTGATACCGAACCGAACCTGATCTTTTACACGACAGTCGTGTCTTCCCGTTCTACTACTAGGTATCGTTTTTCTCACAGTCGAACAGACTTGACTTAGGTGCTTGAGCTTAGAACGGTTGCGACTGTCGGCGCGCGTTAGTTGCAATTTTTATCCCGCCCGGTTCGGTTTGACATTCAGCGCGCCACAGATCAATTGGACTAAGTGCAGCGTTAAGCGTGTTTAGTGTTGTGATTAATAGTATTGGGTGTGACTTGGGCTACCGCATTACTGTATAATTTAGTGAAAACTAAGCGGATTCAAGTGGCTTGTGCGATCCCATGTGAAACTGTTAAACTTCAGCAGCAATGAAGGTGCCTAATTAAGACGTTTAAGTGATGATTGAAACTATATGTTAGTTGGAATGATTAATGATTTAATAAAAACGATTTGTCACCGGAAATGCGTTGCATTAGTGAAGATGGCTGGAATGAAAGATAGTGGGTAGAAAATATTTCTGAAACTTGATACAAATTGCTTAAAGCAGCAAAATGTAAATTATTTGTCTAGTGTAAAAAACAGGTTTTCATTTTATATTCCAGAGCAAAGTGCAAACTAGTGCATCCGAAACCGGAACTGCAAATACACGATAGACTCTTGAGAGGCAATAGCTATTTTCAAACTCTAAACTTTCCGCTGCTTGTATTCAAGCTTTCGTTAAATCTTTGATCATTTTCATGTCGAAAAACGTGCTTTCAAGAAGTATCATGCACGTTTTGATTAAATCACATACCAAGCACATTTTAGCTGACAAACAACATGGTAATTAAAGTGATGAGGTCCAATAATAGCATGTTTTATGAAGATTTTGTTGACATGTCAGTAAATGTTGTAAATTTCCATGGTCATAATTCAGGACCGCAGACAAAAAATGCAATATGTTTGCCAACACATTTGTGGTCATCATCGATCGCTTGATCACTGGAATTGCATAATTGTCGTATAACCTGTTTAGGATTGTAACGCCTTCCCAGACTACAATGAATTTATTAACATTCCAACGCCCAAGGCTCCAAAAAAGTTGGAACGGTAACTTCAACTCGCTGGTTCTCGGGCATAACTCACCCAATCAAGACGATTATTTTTTTCAGTGATTTGTTAGGATGTCTAGATGATCCTAGAACTTTGCAGAACTCAATTTGATCAAATCTGTAATTTTTGCGATCAAAAACATCGTTCCAACTTTTTTTTTCGCGTGTAAAAAAAAATTCGCCAAAAATTCCGCGGAGGCAGTCTTTTTGAAAAAGTTGGAACGATGTTTTTGGTCGCAAAAATTACAGATTTGTTCAAATCAAGTTCTGCAAAGTTCTAGGATCATCTAGACATCCTAACAAATCACTGGAAAAAAGAATCGTCTTGATTGGGTGAGTTCTGCCTGAGAACCAGCGAGTTGAAGTTACCGTTCCAACTTTTTTGGGAGGCTTGGGCGTCCGTGTAAGTTGGACATGCGTTGGGCGTTCCAGTGTTAATCGCAACGTGTTAGGTGTGATTTAATAACACGAAGAATTTTTAATTTAGTGCGGTTTGTTTTCTGGTTAAAGGCAATTGTGTCCCAAATTGGTGATACACTTAACCCCCGGTGGTTGGTCACTTTTTCGTTTGACACTTTTTTAGTTTGTACCCCGTTAGTTGGTCAAAGTCAAACTAAAAAGTGACGAACTGTCACTTTTTACACGGGACTCACGCTTACTCTCATACCAAACGTTTGATAGTGTGTGTGAGCTCCGTGTAAAGAGGGTGTCAAACTAAAAAGTGACCCCGTTCATTTGACAACATTTGGTGCCAAACCATCGGGGTTTCAGTGTATTATTGTTTACAGCGATAAAGCTTTCTGAGTACAATGACCCGTTGTACGACCGCAAAGGATTCAAAATATATTTTCAAATTTTGTGGCCCTTCTTGACAGAAAAAGTCCTACTTGACAGCTCGTTCCAAGGGGCCATAGTTGATCCCTCGAAAAAATGTTGTCTTGTAAATTTTTTTTCATTTTGTTAAAGCATTGGGTACATTGAATCTTTAATTTTGAAAAGATAGCATGACATATTTGTAATTTTTGAAAGCAGTATTTGATTTTTTTTGTATTTGATTAATATTTTTTTATTATGTAATCCAACTCAAGCTTCTCATCGTAACCATCCTCCTGGTCACCACAGCGTCCAAATCACTGCAGAAAACATCTCCCTGCCCAACCGTTTTCAGCTACGACGAAAAGGAGGACACCTCGGAGACCTGGTACGGCACGCTGCGCCTCAAAACCAACGTGCCGCTGCATGGAATCTTCATCGACGTGATCTTCGACGGACAGGTGTTCGTTTTTGGGGTTGGTTGATCTGTAAGTGCCCTAGATTCGTTCGGCTTAAACATTTAAATTTATTTTTGAAGGCATACTTCAAAGACGTTACGACCAAGGACAACCTTCGGTTTCACATCGAAGACAAAACGTACCGCTTGAACGCTGGCGAAACGCTGATTCTAAAGTTTTACGTGAAGCATTCGGACTACGGAAGAATTCCGCTTTTGCGCCAGGTTCGATTCAACGGACAAAACGTTTGTGTCGATGTTTCAACGCCGGGACCGGCAACGGAGCGCACCGCGAAACCGGTTGTGGTCAGTCTCCAGGATCATCCCATCGTGTATCCGGAGTACTCGTCGCAACGCGAGACACGACCAGCAATGTAAGGCGTTGTCGATGGTTAATTTGTGATGATGTAACCAACGTGTTTAACAACTTTCAGCAGTGATAACACGCATGACTCGAATGTACATTCCGTGCAACCCATTAACTATGTTGTCCATGCTAACACTAACATTCCCACCTCAACTGTGAAGCCTAATCTGACCATAGATAGTCCGTATAACCGCATTGATACCTTGAACGTGGAATCGAGGTAGTGTTCATGTTTTGGGAGACTCACAACCTTAATCAACACAATTTCCATAGATTTTCAGAACCATCGAATACCTCCAACGAACACTCCAGCAACCGAAAGCGACCTGCTGCGGATCATCACGATCCCATACAAGATCCCACGATTTGGAAGAAGCCCAGCAGCTCGTCAACGGAAACTTCCACCGCTCGAACGATCCGCCAGCCGAATCCAAGCTACGAAAGCTCCAACGAGAACGTCAACTACGGCAATGTTCGAACTCCAGCATCTGCGGGAAGCCGAGAAGGTGCATACCGAACGACAACCGACGCGTACTACGGGGGCGATTACACCCAGCAGCCGGCTAGGACTACGACTAAGAAATCGGGATTTTTCCAGGGTGATTACGCGTTTATTCAGAACGTGGAGACCTCGGTAGGAAGAATGGTCATGTCCATGTCGGATATTACTGAAAATATTCCATTCCAGACCCACTACATCAACTCGTACGACGAGGACATCTGCGGTACAGTGGTACCGAAGGCCAACCCTCTGGTAACCCACGGAGCACCGGCCCAAAATGCCCAGTTCCCGTGGCACGGAGCCCTGTACAGATCGTCGTTGACCGAGCTGCGGTACCTGTGCGGATCAACGCTGATTTCCGCGCGTTTTGCCCTCACGGCAGCGCACTGCGTTGCGCTGGAGAAGAGCCTGAAACCGGTCGAGTCCGACAGCATGTTACTTTACCTCGGGAAGACTAACCTGAAGAAGTGGACCGGTCCCGAGCAGGACGCCAAGCTCGAGCAGATCATCATCCATCCGGACTACAACTACGAGCGGTTCTTCGCCGATATTGCGCTGCTACGGCTGAAGGACGACGTCAAGTTCAACCACTTTGTACGGCCCGCTTGTCTGTGGAACTTTGACGAGGATTACAAGGTGATGATCAACAAGGTGGGATTCGTGCCCGGTTGGGGCTACACCGAGCGCGGTCTGGTCAGCGAGGAGCTGTCCTTTGCCCCGATGCCGGTGGTGGCGCACGAGACGTGCATCTGGTCCAACCGGGACTTCTTCAGCAAGGTCACTTCGAACACGTCGTTTTGTGCCGGCTTCCGGAATGGAACGTCGGTGTGCAACGGAGACAGCGGCGGCGGAATGGTCTTCAAGCAGAGCAACAAGTGGTACCTCCGTGGGATCGTTTCGGTGAGCGCAGCTCTGCAGAACCACGTGAGCTGTGATCCGAACCACTTTGCCGTGTTCACCGATGTGGCCAAGTTCTTGAGGTGGATCAGGAGTTATATGTAAACCATTTAAGTTAAGATTTAGTTCCATAAGTATCAATTACAATAAATACCACATAAAGCCTGACTTTTGGGTTATCAACAGTCGTGTGATGGTCACGATTCTTCCACGCTCGCCACTCCTCCCCTTGCAAAGCACGCTGTCCATGCCGTAAATGATTATTTACATGCAAAATCGTTATCGCTGTTATTAATTTCCAACCATTTAGCACGTCATTAATTTACTGCTACTGGCTCATCAATTTCGCAGACGCTTCTTCGAATCCTTATCGGTAGACTCTCTCTCGCGCACGATCATCCGCGATCACTCTCATTTCTCGACCAGACTTTGACTGCAGCGGATGCTGAACAAGGACTCCGCAGTAGCTGAACGGTACCTTGCAAAATGCAGCTCAGAACAACACATCGCTGGGTAAGTTCCGTCCCGTACCGTTACGCAATCGCTCCAACGATGTTCCGGATCTTACAGCTAGATCCTGCGTTTCTTCGTTCGTCCACGCTCGTGCTACAACTATTGCTGATTGTACAATCACATGGTGGCGCCTGGCGCCAAGTCCGCGGTGATGAGTCCGCCACCAGCAGTGGCGGCGACGTCAGCTGTAGTGACCTTTTCACGCTAGACGCAGAGCGGTACTACCAGAAACGGTACGAGGGAACGCTGCTGGTGACGAGTCCCGTTACGGTGAAGGATATCGAGCTGCAGCTGCGATTCGATCGCGACGTAGACCTGTTGGTGGTAAGTTCAGCGCGCGTATCGCGTGTTTTCATCGCGTTGTTTACGGCACCTTGCTGTTATTGAGCGCGTTGTATGTGTGATGCAAGCTGCATCACTGCATATTGATTAGTCTCACTCACTGATTACTCAGAATTCGTTAAAGCCTAATGGCATTCGGGAATTCCCCAAGGAGATATCGAGTGATGTAATTGCCCGTTACTTGCAGAACTACTTTGGAACTTCGAACAGTTCAAACCACCGAGACTTCCTCATCACTAAGCAAGGATACTCGCTGTACGCGCATTCTACTTTGAAGCTCAAGCTTGAAGTGAGCTACTCCACCGTTCTTCAGCCATGGCTGGAAGAGGTTCGTCTCAACGGAGATTTGCTGTGTCCTCAACGGCGCGTCGTCAGAACGACTTCCTCGTACAGCCAGACCCAGCCCAGCTATCGCTACCCACCAAACACGTGGAACCTCGGAATGGTCGCTCGACCTGCCGGCTTTGTACCGCTGTATCAACCAAGACAGCCGACGTACGCGGTACAACCGATCGCACCGAGAAACTTCACCGACGCGCAGGAAAACAAGTTCAACTCTTCCTGCCAGGCCTTGAGTCCGAACATTGTGGTATCCGATGGACGGTGGGACGGAGTTCTGACGCTGACCACCGACGTTACGGTTGATCGCGTGCGAATCGAGATCGTGTTCGATGGCGCCGTTTACATTCTTGGGGTGAGAAACGATCAACCTTCCGACAACCAACCCATGCTTGTACACCATTTCAGAACTACTTTGGCGAGGTCTGGACCGACGACGGCACGCGGTTCGTTATCGAAAACAGCACGCTGATTTTAGCAGCCGATTCCGAGATCAAAATCAACTTCTTCGTCAAGTTCAACGAGAACCGCAGGATACCGGACGTGGAAGAGGTTATGTTCAACGGAAAGGACGTGTGTCGCCAGCGGCGAAGACGCGTTTCGGTCGAAACGGAAGCCCCAGCGGGTGTGTTTGGCTCGGAGTCGGTAGTTGTGACACAACGGTCTCGAGTTGTTTCGACGACGGTGAGTAAGGAAGGGTGTTCTGCGGATTGTAGAGTGTTTTGGACAGATCATTTCTCATCCTGATCATCAACCACCCAAAAAAAACACATTCCATTTCCGTTGTGTAGAGTTCCGATCCGGACTTTGGTTTACAACGCACATTAGGTTTTACGCCGACCCGATTTTTAGGTTAGAAATTTGACAGTTGGGCTGCACTGTTTACATTTTTTGCACGTGTGTCTCAGCGAAAATGTGTGTGCGTGTGCGCTCGTGACGTCACGCTGTAAAACCTAATTGTCCTTTAGTGTAGCTGTCACGCACGCTATACACGCTTATTAAAGATCACTCTCTTTTGGGTTATTGTTATACGGTTATTTTGTTTAACTAAGACACCGTTGCATTTCAGACAAGCCAACCAGAGTCTTTAGAGGAGTACGACGAGAACGAGTGCGCTACCGCGTATCCATCGTCCGAACCAGCCGTTCAGTCTCGCATCATCGGAGGGGTCAACGCCAAGTCTGGAGAGATTCCGTGGCACGTGGCCATATTTGTTGAGGATGTTGGTAGTGAATGTTCCCTAAATCGATCCCTCACTAACCGCTTCAAATTTTCAGCAATACCAATGCGGTGGCAGCATCATTTCTTCGAGAAGCATCCTCACGGCCGCCCACTGCCTAACCAAAGAGAATACCAACGAAACGCTCGAAGCCGACCTACTCCGCGTATACATCGGAATTGTCAATCTTGCCAACAAGGACGATCATTTCTACCACACCGCCGCGTCAGCGATGTTACATCCGGACTACAATTCCGCCCAGCACACGACGGACATTGGAATCCTTCAACTCTCGCGCGACATCATCTTCAACAACTTCATCAAGCCGGTCTGTCTGTACAGCAACACCACCGACATTAGTGCGTTCTACAACCGGTACGGCAAGGTGGCCGGCTGGGGCCTGAACCGGAATGGGGTGGTCGCCAACGTGCTCAACTATCTGGACATGCCGGTGGTGTCCCAGAAGAAGTGCTCGCAAACCAACGTGCAGTACAATACGGTGCTGGCGTACGGCGAGTCGTTCTGCGCGGGTCATTCCGACGGGAACTCGGTTTGCAACGGGGACAGCGGCGGAGGGCTGGTGTTTACGGACAACTATCGGTTTTATTTGAGGGGAATTGTGTCGATCAGTGCGCAGAAGCGAAACCAGCTCATGTGCGATCCGAACCGGTATTCGGTTTTCACCGATGTGTCCAAGTTTCTTAAGTGGATTAGACAGAACATGGTTTAAATGGTTTAGATTTATTAAGCTGTTTGTAGACTTTGTAAGAGCTGAGGAAGGGAGTTGGGCCAAATCTAATTATACTTAGAATTTAATCAAAACAATGTCTCTTTGATGTGAAAAGAATATGAAGGTTAATTAGGTAAATATTAAAACTTTTTTTTATGATTATTTCAACTGTCAGCCAGCAAACTTCTTTGTGTTGAAATGAGCAGTGTTCACCTTCTTTACACGACCTTGGTGCGCCGTTATTGTGCTAACCTTGCTAGCCGAGCCTTGGTGGTTGTGACAGCTCATTCCCGCCAAACCTGTCGACGCGTGCGGTTGCATGTTGTGTTTGCTCGCCCAAATAAAAGTCCGTTCGCTAAAGTAAATCGCGTGTTCTTTTCTTTCCTCGATTCCGGTCCGATTCGCAGTAATCCGCTGTGCGTTCTGGACGGCAAATTCCGTCATTTTGTATATCTCATTATTGAAATCAAGTTTTGTGGATCTGTGAAAGTCAAAAAGTGAGGCATTGAAAGCTGCACAAATTACCGAAGTGCACGTGCGACAAGTTAGCACGATCACAACGATTTGATAATAATCCCAATATTTGCGTAAATTCGTCAAAACGTGTAAATTGCATTCCGATATGTTTAATCTGTATCAAACGTGTAACTTTGAAGCGTCGCGTCATAACTTTAGACTTATTTCGAGGCGCCGCTTCTGTCAAATTCACGCAACGTGTCAACAACTGTCAGCAACGATTTGTTTTCATCCACCTTCGAAAACTTGAAACATATGTACGTGAACGATTTTGATTCGAGCTCCCGGAGAACGATATTTAGAATTCGTTCCTGGCGTTTGTTCTCTAATTGTAGCTAGCGTAATTAGTGTTAACTAGAATAATCCAGGGACTGACGCAAGTTTAGCTGCATTTGTAAACGATGGCGTGAGTATGGTGAAATCGGGTGAATTTCAACCTAAATTTACATTCACCTTTTTTCCAGCTCGAAAGTAACATTCAAAATTACGCTGACTTCGGATCCGAAGCTCCCCTTCAAAGTGTAAGTTCGACCTCACCGAAAACTACAACACTCTGATGCAATCGTAACAAAAAAATATGTTTATTGATTATTCCTCCCTCGCCCCACATCGCACAGGCTCAGCGTGCCGGAAACGACTCCGTTCACCGCCGTCCTCAAGTTCGCCGCCGAAGAGTTCCGGGTGCCGTCGGAAACGTCCGCCATCATCACGGACGACGGCATCGGGATCAACCCGCAGCAGACCGCCGGCAACGTGTTCCTGAAGCACGGCTCCGAGCTGCGACTGATTCCCCGAGATCGCGTGGGATGCTAACTTAGGGAGACTTTCTTTAATTCCAATCTATTTTCGCTGTTAACAGTTCTGTATTTGAGTGATGTTTTATGTTCTATTCTATAATATATTGCAATTTGCTTTCGTGTAATGGTCTGATTGTTAATTATTTACTGTCTTGGATGAGGAAAAGATGTTGTGATCACAATTCACCGGTCTGATACATATTTATGTGAAATGAAATTCGGCTTTAAATAGATAACCTAATATATTTAATAATACAATCGACACAAATTTGAAATCAAGAGCGAACAATTTCTTAATCGTAGCGTGGATCGTGGAATTTCGGGCTCATTTTAAAGTATAAAACCTTGTGAATTAACTTTTAGTTTTATTGATCTTTGAAGAAACAAATGTTAAATATTATTATCTGCCAAATTTACACTAACACACCACACCACAACTGATTCGGAGCGTTTGGTACGGTATGTCCACGCATCCTTCCTCCCCTGATGATTCTGTGAAATGTGATCCGTTCACAGAATCTGTCTCTGCGGTTAATGCAACGCAGTAGGCCTGGCCGCTTTAATTTTTGCTATACATTTTCGGGGTAACTCGGATGTACTGTAATCATTAATATTGACAAGAAAGGACTTGAGGCGTAATCTTACCACAAGTTCTTCCAGGATGCTTTCTTCGGACTGGCTGCGCTTGTGTTCGATTAGATTAGATTAGATTAGATTCTAATTAGATTCCGTTTCAGAATTCGGATTGATTTGACTGGGATTGTTTGCATCAGGATACTGTGATGAGGAGTTCATCATTTTTGGGTTAAATTATATTTTTTCCACTGGGCCTACACTCAAAATCAGAAGTATCCTCAAAAGGATACTTTCTATTTTTTTTTCAAGTTCACCCGGCGTCACCCTTTCAAAAGGGTATGTCAAAATCAGTACATTTTTGATACCCTTTTAAAAGGGTGACGACGCAAGTGACGACGGGTGGTGGAGCGGCCGTGGCTGACTGGTTACGGTGTTCGCTTTCTAAGCGAATGGTCCTGGGTTCGATTCCCATCTGCTCCCAACGATAAAGTATAGGAAATATTAATCTTGAAACTCTGAACATGAACGAAAAATCAAAGTCGCACGAGTCGGGGTTCGATCCCGTCCTTTGGATTGGTAAGCAAAAATGCTAACCACTAGGCCATCACGGCTTGGTGAGCGATGCCTGGAATTAGGAATACTGTTACTATCAAACTATATACGCGCTGGGTCCTTGTCCATTTGACAAGGGTTCGGAAGTTCTAAATAACGTTTGAACCCGATTGGTGCAAACGTTCTTCAGGGCGGGGCTTGTCGATAAAAGCTGAAGGACCTCGCGCTCGGCTAGCCAGCGTAGAAATGGGTCACCGAAGCTCGGCAGAGCTAACACCTTCCAAATGCCTATGCGAGTTATTTGCATGTATCCAGGTTTTTAAGCGAAGATGGCGTTCGAATGGTGAACGCGCGAAATGTCAAAATCGCGCAGTAGCACCAACATTAGAAAAAAAAATGTGGCTGTCATGCCATGGCACACTTGTTCCGTAATGTTGGTACCACACACAAAAAAATATTATGGTAATGACAAAAGTAACTTACTTTAGAATTAAAAAGTTGTTAAAATTTGCTACATTAAAAGTTTTTTTCTTGTTTTGAAAATGAAAACTTTTACTGCTACAGTTTTTTAAAATCTCATTGCTCCCTGATTTAAAAGTTTTCACTTTTAATTTGACTGTAAAATTTCTTTCATTTTGTCGTTCTCGTGTAACCGTGTTCGCCTAAGTCCAAAATGTAAACAAACGTTTTGGTGATTCCGGTGAGTGGAGGTCCACAACGACTATCAAAACCGAACGCGGCCGCTGCCAGGACTTGGACGCGGAAACCTTCGAAAGAGGATGGTGCGGGCTCGGGTGCGGGTGCGGAACAAGGTTGGGAGATTAGGGGAAAGTTGGTTTTCAAAAGGATAAGGCCATGGCTGCAGCTTCCTGCAGGACCTGCAGCTGTTTCACGACCGAAATGGGTAAGAATGAAGCTTGGGTGTTTGGTGGCGTTTGAGATTATTTTGTTTGTTTTTGTAGGACGCCGTTTATGTGGTTGCCGAAGATCGGAGGTCGGGATGTGGATTAGCACCGGTTGTATTCGGTGGTGGTGGCCCGGGGTGGGTAGACGAGATTGACGTTGAAGCAGATTTACATCCGCTTTTTGAACAAGTACGAAAAAGTTAATTTTCACGGTGAGGAGAAGGATCCGACGGAAGAGGGAAACGACGAGTAGCGGCATAATCGGAGGTGGTCAGCGCGGATGTTGCACTCGGTGCCGGCGGTTTACGACCATCAGCAGCATTATGTGCCAGAAGTGATGACGGGACAGTGTGGGATGTCCCGAGGGTCCGCAGTCCATTTCTCGTTGCGGGACGGGTATTACCTAAACATTCGGAAGAACAGTTTGCACTAGTGGAAGGACTGTCTGTACGAAAGCCGCAGGTCCTAGAGCTGTCGTACTCAGATTACTTCCAGAGAATGGAGCGAGATCCGACGAACCTGATCAAAAACATCTACCTGGAATACCGAAGAAGTTATAGGTGAGTATTGAGAACGTGTTCAGTGTCTAGCCAATTTCATTCACTTTAAAACTCTTTCAGTAACTCCCGCCCGCAAACGCTCATCTTGCAACGGCGCAGCTTCGGCCGGATGAACTTTGAAGGTGAGTTGGCAATATCTGTATCATTCTCGAAGGAGGGCGAAGTAATCGTGAACTATCCGTTCATGCGCTTCACTTCCTAGCCGGAAAACGTCGATTTCCCTTCCCGAACCAACAACCAATGGCCAACTCCTCCAAGCCTGTCCTGATGATGGCCGGCAACGAGACCACCCTGTTCTCTACATCGCTTTCGAGCTCCAAAATAAAGGCCGCGATGTTGCTCCCCAACGAAACATCCATCCGTAACCTGCTCAGCCTGGGGCCTTCGAACGTGACCGGTGGCGTACCGTAAGAATCGGTACAGCTTGGACGCGGAAGTTGGCCAACCATAAGCAGATCCGTTAAATACAAAAAAAAATCGAAAACATACTGTTTTAATATTAAAATATTGAAATAAAATCCATCACATGTTTCGAAAATCATCACTGTAGTTAAATGTTATTTATTCTTGCCATAAAAAGTTTTTTCTTATATTAAAAGTAAAAAACTTTTACCTATACAACGATTTTGTTCCAGAAATGCATGGTAGTATCAACAACTTTTTAACTTTTAAATTAAAAAGTGAACTTTCTACGAATATTCACCAACGCGAACTTTTAATCCAACGAACGATCTTTTTAAATTTAGAGTATTTTTTCTTTGTGTGCACTGCGTGATTTTGACATTTCGGGCGTTCACCATTCGAACGCCATCTTCGCTTAAAAACCTCGATAGAAATGTAGATCTAAAAATACATGGAAACAACTCAATTTGTAAGAAGCGACCGCGTGGTCCCGCTTGGTTGGTTGCACACACACACACACACACACACACGACGCAAGAGAGTTATCTAAGCCCGATCTCACGCACACTAGCACGCCATTTGTTTTGCTGGACGGTACAAAATTTAACCTCAATCTTTTTCATGTACGTACACGCAATACATACGCACGTAGATAACTCTAGTGACGGCGGGTGAACTTGAAAAAAGGATACTTTTGACTTTGCGTGTATAAAGCCTTAATTGAAAAATGTTACTTAAATGAGCGTGTAGCTTGAAAGAGTTGCTTAATGAATTCTGTAATTCGCAACAACAGTATAACTCAACTCCTCACAAAGGTTACTAACCTTCCAGCAGCGTGTAATGTTGTGATCTTGAAATTTGGCGCCAAAATTTTGTAACCGCGGCGGAGTGCTTGCTTCGAGTTTTATTCCGGTTCCGACAACATCCCTGGCCACAAGAACCAGCAATGGAAGTAGACGGGAAAGAATTTGCGCAAAGCCGCGACGCCACTTTCGATGACCTGCCAAACGAGGTAAATTTACTAAATTTTGTCTAAACCTCGGTACTTAACTTTACTCTCGTCAGATTCTGCTGACGATTTTCGCCAAGCTGGACTTCCCTGATCTGTTGTCCGCCTCGGTGGTGTGCACCCGGTGGAACAACGTAATCTTCCATTTCTTCAACCACCGGATCGCCTTCCGGCTGCACAGCTTCTTCGTTCCGTTGCTTTCGGGCACGCGGAGTTATCGTAACGTTCGCATCACCGGACGGTACCTGTACTCGCCGCAGGGTCAAAACGAGAACCGGCTGGCCGCTCTCGCGGAGGACGCTTGGAATCTGCACCTGGAACTTTCCGAGATTCGTGGGGGCGTTCTGGCACGGCTGCTGAACAAGTTTTCGACGCTGAGATCGCTGAGCTTGAGGATCATGAGGTACTGCAGCGAGAGGTCACCGCAGCTGTTCCGTCGGTTGATTAGGGGAGTTTTGCCGGCGCTGAAGAGTTTGACGCTCGTTTGTCTCACCTTTTACTGTATGGAAGTGTTGGCCGAAGTAGCGCCAACGTTGGAATCGCTCAACATCAAGTTGTTGGCTCGACACCGGCTCAAGTTGTACGAGTGCAATTTGGCATCACTTCGATCGCTGACCCTCAGCATGGACACCCGGTCGATGATGTATCTGTACAATCTGGAGGAATTTCCGGTGGATGAATTTATTACGTTCCTGTCGGGGCTGCCGAACTTGAGAGTTTTGCGTCTAAAGCTGGACCATCCGGAAGCCTTCCTTCATATCTACAGTCTGCGTAACATCGTTGAGCTGTCGCTAGGCGGACTTGATCCAGCAGCACAGAAATGCTCTCTGGATGGCATTTCGCAGATGGTTAACCTGAAGACGCTCTCGATCACCGCTCAGGAGTTGCTGCTGCCGTCGGTGCTTCAACCCGCCACGACGGTGACTTCGCTGACGCTGCACGACTTGGCAACGATGGACATCAAGAAGCTGGCTAGGGTATTTCCCAGCCTAACCGTGTTCTGCGTGGAGACCCCACGATCGCTGATGCTCTCCGAGCTTAGGCAGATCGTTGTAGCTTGGCGAGCGCTTGAAGAGCTGTCCGTGCGAATTGAAAGGCTTTCGGAAGAAATCTGTGATTGTTTCCTGAAACTGTCCAAGCTGCGAAAGTTGACCTTGCATGGTTTTCTACGTAAATTTGATTTTTAAAATGAGTTTTAGTCATTAACAATTATAAAATTTAATATTTCTTGCAGTGCTCCTCAAATCTGGCCCCTTCGAAAAGATCATCACGATGCCATCGTTGAAGCGACTGTACCTGAACGATTCGGCCTGGGGCGCGTACTTTAATTACTTGCCAGCCGCCTGCAACCGGGCCTATCCGTGTCAACTCTATTTGAACGGATTACACGTGTGAAGTTTGGAGGACGTGGTTTCTAGCTTGAGAAGTTTTTTTTTTTTAGGTTTGTTTCTTATTTTAATATCAGACTGTGTCTGTGATTTAACGTTTGATCTCTGTGACAAAATGTGATGTTAAGAATAAAATGAATTAATAATAATCTAAATTAAACGGCGAATTGAGTCTTTTTACTGTCTTTATTATATATTTTTTGGTTTCAAGCTGCAAAATTCTTGTTTGCCAACCAAAATCAGTTAACTAATTTTAAATTGAGTAATTTTACACAAACGTGTATTTCCATTACTTATCCTCATTTTCGCTCTCATCCTCACAGGCCCTTTTCAAATGTCGCTCTCCGTGACAGAATGTGCGATTATCTCTCCCATCTTGATGTCACTGCACTTCGTCCCCTCTCGCTCGCTCTTTTGTGCAGTTTTTCACATAAAGAAAATCGCGAAACTTCGGGTCCGGCACGGTTGGCGCGGAAAAAAGGTCGTTTTTGTGCTAGTGAAACGGGCTAAAGGTGCCATTCGCCCCGCGTGAACGGTTCAGACCGAGGTGGAAGTGTTGCGGGTGGAAAACTTTTCCGGGAAAGCGTATTTTTCGTGAAGAAAAATCTTGCCGCCGCTGACTGCATTATCAGGGAAGGAAGAAGAGCGGGGAGTGAATGAAGCAGTGCGAGTTTGGTGAGAGTGTGAAGAGAGAGAGGAAGAGGGATTGAGTGAGTGAGAAGGCAGAGTGATAAAAGTGACAGACGAAGCGTCGCGCGAAGGTGCAGGCAGTGTTGCCGATTTGGGCGATTGTCGCTATTTGATTAACGGTATGTTTTTACAAATCACAAATTTAAGCTCAATTTTAGGACCAAATTGAAACAATTGGGTACTAAAGCCCTATGTCAATTTTTATATACAACGGTAAAAAACACGATTAAAAACCATTTCTGATCACTTTTTTTCATTTTAATGCAAAAAAAAAAAAATTGACAAGAGAAATTTTTTTTGATGGATCAACTATGGTCCTCTTGGAACGAGCTGTCAAGTAGGAACTTTTCTGTCAAGAAGGACCGCGAAGTTATTTTTTCCAAATTGATTTAACAATCCATTTTAAACTCTTTGTGGCCGTACAAAGGGTCATTGTACTCAGAAAAATAAGCTTTATCGCTGTAAACAATAATATCAGCAATCTAAGCTTCATTTTAGGACCCAATTACATTTATTCAAAAGTGTTTCCAAAATACAGATAATTTGCTAGTTAAACAAAAACTGTTTATTTTTGGGTTTCTTTCTGTTCAAAAAACATCACTGTATCGCATACATTGATGTTTTTTGGACAGAAAGAAACCCAAAAATAAACAGTTATTGTTCTTAAAATTATTGGCTTAAATTAAGATTAAATTGCTGACATTATTGTTCACAGCAATAAAGCTTATTTTTGTAATGTGCCCATGTTCGCATAAATGTCCCATATGCAAAAACAGCAAACTGAGAAAAACGCATTTGAAGTTTGTCCCACACCTAAGCCTACGTGTTAAGTTTTCGCAAAAAAAAATTTTAAAGATCACACGATTTTCAACCAAAGGAAACATCACATATATTTCTGGTGGTATAAGTTCTTCATTCCCTGAAGAAATAATTTAAAAATTTTAGCATAAAAATAAATTGGTAAATTCGACTATTAGCACTCTCTTTCCACGTGAAGTCACGACAAAGCGATCGATCACGAGGGTAAACTTTCCGTTCCGACCTCTATGGATCGGTGAACCTTAACAGCTCCAGAAATATTCTTCAAAATACTCGCCCATTTTTATTCTCAAAACACAGCCATCGTCCTGAGAATATCACATGCTTGTTGATTTTGGAAATGTGAAAAACATTGACAGTTTACAGAAGTCATCTGAACCTAAGAGCTCTTAAATCTGAACGCTTGAAAAAAGTAACGCCTCAAATGACAGTTTGCCTCGAGCGTAACGACAAGCAAAAATTTTGCTGAAGGGGGGATGTACCACGATGTACCGCGTAACGCAACCATAAATTAAATGCCAGTGCTCCCTCTGGGTTACTCTGTGATCCGAGATTGGTTTGACTTTTTCTCATAACTTTTGCAAATTAAATTCATAAATTCTTTAAAAATTTTTAAATTTTTAAAATCTTGCGAAAGAATACTTAAATTCTGGATTTTTTAAATTATATCCTCTAAACAAATGTAAACATTGATTACATTCCTTTCACACCTTATGTCAATGTCCATTGGAGTAAGCGGGATACACTAAATGTTCACGTTTATTTATAGGAATTCTTAACTTCCTGAATTCTTAAACTTTAAATTCTTAAATTTTTAAATTCTTAAATTCTTATATTCTTAAATTCTTGAATTATTAAATTGTTAAATTCTTCAAAAAAAAATCAAATTATTCGCTCTACAGCATTGCCTTGGCGTTCTCGATTGCAAGATTCCTACTCGAAACTAGGTGTTCGAAGGCTTGATTGTTGAGGCAATTGCAAACCTCTTTTTACACCTTAGCTTCCATCCACCCCGGGATTCAAACTGACGACTTTTGGATTGTTAGTCCAACTGCCTACCAGCGACTCCACCGAGACAGGACCCAGGGAGACGACTCCTACACCTGGACTGAGCTTACGACCTAACCTCTGGGTTAGACCGGGGCCAACATTTACTTCCCTTCCGACGGAAGGCGTGATCAGACAAATCTCGTCTCGAAAAATGCCACCGGGACCGTCTGGAATCGAACCCAGCCCGACTGGGTGAGAGGCAATCACGCTTACCTTTACACCACGGTCCCGATCATAAATTCTTTAATTTTATTATATTGAAGTTCTTAAATTTGTAATCTCTTAAATTCTTTGATTCTTAAATTCTTATATTGTTAAATTCTGAAACCTCAAACCTCGAACTTCAATGTCGTTTCTATCCAGCTTCTCTTTGTAGTAGAGGGATCATATTTGGCATGAGTCCATCTCACGTATAGACAAACAAACGCTGAAAGTTTCATCCAAATCGCAGCACCATAATGTAAAAGAATTTCTTCAAAATTCAAATGATTTGATTTGATTTTTTGTGAATCAGAAAACAGAATGTAGAAATGTGATATTTGAACACTGTTTAATTACGTTTGATTATTTATTGCTCATTGTGAGATAAAATCACGTTTCTCCTTCGCTTCAACTGACAGGAGGTTAAAGCCGCCGAACTGCCGCGGTTTGAAAATCAGCAAGTTGAACTAAAATTCAGCGTTGAAGTGGCTGCCGACTTGGCTTGTTTTGAATATTTTCCAAAAAGTCAAATGAAAACTCATGGCAACCTTTGACAACAGCCAAAAAATTGTTCTGCGGCTGTCATGCGGCCATTCTCTTGTGGTCACATCAGTGCGCGTGAATATTTTGGATTTTTTTAAAGGTCCAATTGGGTCCTAAAATTAAGCTTAAATTTGTGATATTATTGTTCACAACGATAAAGCTTATTTTTGGGAGTACAATGACACTTTGAACGACCGCAATGGATTTAAAATGGATTTATAATTCAATTTTTAAAACAACCTTCACGGCCCTTCTTGAAAGAAAAGGTCCTACTTGATAGCTCGTTCCAAGGGGACCATAGTTGATCCATCGAAAAAAATGTTGTCCTGGCAATTTTTTTTTTTTGCATTAAAATGATAAAAAGTGATCAAAAATGGTTTTTAATCGTGTTTTTTTTTTACCGTTGTACATAAAAATTGACATAGGATTTTAGTGCCCAATAACCCAAATTTCCAGTTTTTGCTTTTTGGGTGTTTTTGAAACATTTATTGGACCTTTAAAAAAAAAACTCCAGACTTTTTCATCGTTTAGCGGTATATGCACTTCGGAAGGAACCGGTCAAGAAAAAAATCAAATGGGCAGCAGCGGCAGCTAAAGCAAGCCAGAGAGGGTGAAGAAAAGCCCCAAGAAATCGCTCTCTCTCCTTTGTTCTGCTGTTCGTAAAGCTGTTTCTTGACCCCTTTCCTTCCGATCTGCGTACTAGCCTTTTGATTGACGTGAGCATAATAAACTTTTTTCTGTCTATTTCAATCTGGCAGCACTGGCAACTTTCGTTTGACAGCGGCGTCGCCGCCGAAAGAACCTTCTTCGCAAGAGAGAGAGAGAGAGAATCCACACGCAACGACGACAACAACAGAACGTCGTGTGAGCGAGAGGCCCGGCGGGAGCGCGTGCTGTTCTGGAGAGCAGCAGCAGCGAGAGAGCGAGCACAGTCTGTCAAGCCGCCGCGACGAGGAGATTGCAGCAGCAGCAGCAGCTCAGTGTTCGAGCCAGAGTGGAGAAAAAGAAGCAAATTTTTGGTTTGCGCGAGGAGGATTTTTCGGCCGATTTCGAACGGGAGGATTCTGGCTGCGCCGTGTTCCGGCCTACTCTGTTTTGTTGTTACAAGCGCGGGACTTGGACCTGGAAGGCGATGGAAATTGTGCAAATTCTGTAGAGAAAAGCAAGTTGAAAAGCCCCGAAAAAAGAGGTAAGCTTGTGTGAAAAAAGTTTGAAAAGAAAAAAAAATGTAGGAAAAAACGCGAGAACGGAAGACATTTTCCCTCCGCGGATTCTGGTGGTGTTGGTGGTGGTCGTGGTCCGTGTGTTTGTGTCTGTGTGTGCACCGTATTGTGCCTTTAAAAGGACATTGTTGGCTGTGTTTGGGGGTCCGATTAAATGGCCATTGTCGGGACCCGAAAAAAAAGAAACGCCAAATTGACTACGGTCCGTGTCTCGCCCTTATTAACACGTATTGTGTAATAGTTTTCCTTTCTTGCACTCTAAAAGTTGTGAACACACACTTTTTTCGCCCCCTTCGTCAATCCGGTCCCATGGTCGAACATGGCCAATTAACAGGTCTCGATGTGAGATTCGATTTTTTGCTCCACCCGATTTTTTTTCTGCAAATCTAGTAGTTTCCGTCCTTTGACCACAAGAGGAAAACGCTACGGGGTTGGCTTGGTGATAAGGGCCTACTGCGAATGGGGAGGAGAGGAAAATCAGGAAACACCACCCCCACCCATCCATCACCACCCCCTCAGGTGGGTGGGGGCTCAATTTTGCGGATTTGTCGCCGTCTCAGTAGCCAGCCTGCTTGCTTGCTACAAAAGTTCTCGACGGTGACCTTGGCATAATTTTCTGCACCAGCAGCGAGCGCCACAAGATTGAAAGGAAGAAAAAAAAAGTGCGAGAAGAGCTTGGGGAAGTGGTTCAATGCATGGATGCACCCTTCGAGTGTAATGTGATGGTTAAAGTTATTAGGCAGAAAAGTTTGTAATTTAATGTTAATGGCTTTTAAATTTTGATTGGAAAAGGTGCAGTGTTAATGCTTCAAGCATCATGACGAGGAAATTTAGATACTCGAATAGCACGTCCCAAGATGGGTAAGGGTATTTCATCTTCTGGCGTTTCATCCTTAACCCCGTACGATGAAGATTTTTGGACTAAGAATTTTGGTCAAAATTCACTTTATCAAAATTGTCCAGAAGTGACCGACTTAGAACCAAATCCACTAAGAAAACAATTGTTTGGAATGAATTAAAAACTTATTCCTGATCAAAACCAAGCCAATCTTTCAAAGGGATCCATGGTTGCTTTGCCTATTGAACAAAAAAAAGCATTTTTTCTTTAAATATCATCACCACCATTTTGGCCGCCAACTTGGATTAAAAAACTCTAAATCACCTAACAGTATTTAAGGGGTCATACTTAAGCTCGACAAACAAAAAAAAAAAAGACATAGAAAAAAAAAAATTGTGATTCGATTATCCGAAGTGAAATTTTGCCAAGGCCTTCGGATAATCGAGTCTAGATCGAATCACAATATATATTTTTTACGTTCTCTTATTTTTGATTGTCGTGCTTAAGTTACGCCGTTTAACTAGGTAGTCTAAAGAGATTTAGAAATCTGGAGCAATACGAGAAAAGGGCTGATAAGCATTATGACAGCTGGAACTATTCTGAAAAATTCCAAGACAACATGTAACTTTTTCACAAAACTCGAAGTGTTAAACAATAACTGAAGCCTAACATTTCAAAAGGGCACATAATTTTTGTAAACAATAGTGTATCCCTTTCACTCAAATGACAGTTTACATAAGGTATGAAAGGGACACACTCTTGTTTACAAAAGTTATGTGCCCTAATGAAATTGCAAGCACGAACTGGCCTTCCCAGCTACCTTCTAACGCTGTGGGTTTTGTTAAATAGTTTTCTGTTGTCTCGTAGTTTGCAAAATAGTTGTAGCTGTCAAAAATCTTATGCGCCCTTTTCAAATGTTGCTCCAGAAATGTTAAATCCTAGCTGGCGGCAAAATGAAAATTCATCAATTTTATTTTTTATTTTTTTATGTTTTATACCAAACCTTCAAATAATCGAGTCTGGACTGTATGAGCAAAAAGAGTACTATCCGGATCAGCGATGGATAATCATCATCAAAAGAAAATCATTGGATGTTCATCAAGAGGAAAAATCCGAAGGGAGCATGCCTCTCCTGATTATTCGGCGGAACATCTTTTTCACTACTACACTTGCAAGTGTAACGTCACACGTCGAAATATGACCTATGACCTGTCACATTTTGTAGATGGGCAATGTGTGTAAACAAAGTGAAATAAATATTTTTGAGTGGTGCTGACAAGGAAATTCACAAAAAATCATCAGCAGATTAATTTTCTTTGAGAGATTTGGGATCGATTTTCTTTTGCGTGATTTGCCTCCTCTCTCTTTCGCGGGTAAAGAAAGTTCGCAAGCGAAATTGATTTTTCGCGATTATTCCATCCTTGATCCGGATACTACTACTCGAGTAAAAATCACTTGGTAAGGATTATTAGATCCTGTGTCGTTTTGAAGTCGTTTTGCTACGTCATTTGTGGATGGCGCCTTGCTAAATCAAACTGCATAAAAGAAAACTGTACAGTAAACAGGAACAAAAGTCAGAAACTAACATTTTTTAAAATAAAAATTTGAAAAAATACTTACATAAAAATATAAGCATTTAAACAAAATAAAAATAAAAGTAATAACTTTAAAAACTCAAAATATTGAAAATTTGAGAATTTTACAATTTTGAAATTTAGAAATTTAAACAATCTGTTTCAATTTAGCTACATAAAAAAGAACAATTTAAAAACTCAATAATTCACGAATTTCCAAAACATGAAACTTAAAAAATGTTTTATCCTGAGATTTAAAACTTTTTTTTTCATTTTTATTTTCTTCTTTTTGCCTTCCTCACCTCAATGAGGAAAGGCTATAAAATCACTCTAAAAATGAACTTCTTTATTCGACCTCGTAGACCCACCTTCACGTATACCTATCGACTCAGAATCAAATTCTGTACAAATGTCTGTGCGTGTGTCTGGATGTGAGACCCTAGTTTATATTATGAAGTTTAGAAAAGTACTTCAAAAGTTATGCTAAAAAAACGATTTCAGCTAAACTTCGGAAGATTGTAAAAAGGGTGGTTTTTGTAAGAAACTCCGTCATGCTATATATTGTTAGAAAGGTATTTGAAAGACCTTTCCAACGCATTCAAAAGATTGAAGATCTGACAACCCCATCAAAAGTTATGAGCACTTAAGTGCTATTTATACACTTTTTTGAGGCCGGATCTCAAATATGTTGATGAAAAAGTTTTCCGGATCTACCATGCGACCCATCGTTGGATAGGTAATCAAAAGACCTTTCCAACGAGCCCATAAGACTTAAGATCTGACTACCCTATCAAAAGTTATAAGTACTTAAATTAGTGCTTTTAATACACTTTTTTTTTTAGGCCGGATCTCAGATATTTTGATAATAATAAGTGTTATTTATAATCTTTTTTGAGGCTGTATAGTGTATTCACTTTATGAATGCGAGGAAGGCACCAACCACTTGAAGGTGGATTAAGTAACTTTTTTAATTGTCAAATTGTTTTAAACTCCTGATTTTTGTTGATGTTATTTTAAATTTCTCGAGTTTTTAAAACTCAGTAGCAACACGAGAAAAGGGCGGATATGCATTTTGACAGTTTGAACTATTTTGCTAATTCTCAAACGTCAGGAATCTTTTCCACAAAATTGGAAGTGTAAAACAATAGCTCGTCTCCGCTGTTACCTTTAAAAACTTCGGGGTTTGATAAATAATTGCTGAGTTCAAAAAAATGTACAATATTTTCACATAAGAAGCTGTATTTTTTATTTTATAAGTTTCTAAAAAAATATAATGTTCACAATTTTGATCGTAGTTTGTTTTGTTTTTTTATAAGTTTGAATATTAAATGTTTGGCCCTTTTGAAATTTCAGCCTTGATTAAAAAAAAAAAATCAAAATATTGTTTTTGCAATTCCGTCGTGAAACTACTTACTTTTCCTGTCATTCTTGAACGACGAAATAACCTACTTTTCTGTACCAAAAATAACAGAATCGAATAGCAACACTTTTCAAAATAAATGCTAAAAAGTTCTACTTTTCAGCACTGAAATGGGTGCTGAAAAGTTGAACTTTTCAGCACTTGTTTTGAAAAGTAACACTTTTCAACATTTTTTTGATTAAAACGATTTATTGACAAAAAACATGAAAATTTGACTTAAAATTTCACTCAATGGGTGTTTTTCGGAATTGCAAAAAATGTTGTATGGAACTCGTTGCAAAACTTGATTTTTGCAGCACTCTTCGTATTTATCCAACTCGGTGAACCTCGTTGGATAAATGTACGACTCGTGCTGAAAAAATCCTCTTTTTGCAACTTGTTGCATAAACTACTATTTCGATATTCGAAAAGATCGGAAAATTTCACGAATGTTTCGAACGGACGAAAATAAAATATCGACATTATTGCGCCTTGCAGCAATTTATAGAGTTTTGTGTCAATCGTGCTAGGCCTTCTTTTTTTCATCACACTGCTTTGCAGGACTGAGAACTGTCAACTTTGCGCACTTTGCACCGCAGTAGAGTGCTGCGGAATAATTTTCATCACAGATGGCAAACTGATTTTCCATCACACCATCAAAACAAAACAAGTGTAATGCATCGATTTCTGATCACAATCTAGTCACCAAGCTGTTATGGCCGAGACAGTTAAGTCATTGAGATGGTCTGTTAAAGGTTCATGGCTCGATTCTCGTAGTCGGAACTTATGAGTTTTTTTGACGGTTTTTTTTTTCTAATGAGCTCTAGGGAACAACTCTATCGGCCACCTCGAGCTGTGTCCGCTAAGTCTGTAAACGGTACCATTATCTTGTCGGCCGAGTATTATATGGTATTGTCTGTAAATTGAACAATGTTCTGACTAAAACCTATACTTTGCGGAAGGAAGAAATCTGTAAATTTTACAGTAAAAACATTCTCATTTTCACTTCTAAGGTTCTTACAATGTTTTATGCCTCACACTAAATACTAAAAGCGGGAAGATTTCTTTTTTTAATTGCTTTATTAGAAAAGATTACATTCATTAAATGGCATTGGTAGATCTGACAAGCACCGGGGTAGCGAAGGATGACCAATCGCCTTTTCCAACAGCGAAACGCTGAGCATCCGTCCATCTCGGATTGATCTGTAGCGTGAATCCCGTGCAGTTGATCCCACCTCCGCCGTCTGTCGCCTCCCTATAAGATGGCCGTAGAGGACAATAACTATCAGGCTTCTGGCCTTCATCGCCATGAAAGGACCCTCTGGGTAGCACCGGATCAGCGAATGCAGGGGATGCCGAAGAAGTGAAGACGCGTGTCTCCAACGCCCGCAGGTTTTCCATCATCCATGTGGCGCGAACATAGCTGCAAGAAGACCGAAGACTAAAATTCCTCAGCCAGAACAAGCTGTCGTAATTGTCTCCCTCGAATAATCAATTACCTTGCCAGTCTTGGGATTATCCGGTCCGAATCACTTTCACTGCACTGGACAAGCCATAAGTTTATGAACGTTCGCAAAATAAATAAACATAAACAGCCTGCCTTAGCAACGGGTTTTCGTCACCATTGTGATGAAAACTCACTGTGATAGAAAAATACTGTGATGAAAATAATTGCGCAGGACTCTAGTAAAGTGCAAAATGCGCAATAGAAAATAGAGAGTTGTTTGGGTGAGACTTGAAAAAAATCAATTTTCCTGTTTCTTTTTCTTAAAGCCGCTGTATCTCAGCAACCAGAGGTCCAGTCTTCAATTTCTCTTAGACAATTATAGCAAATTTTCGGAACTGTAACCAAAAAATATTTTCAGGGCTGGACAATCATGGACACTAATTAAAAAAATCAAAAACCGGAATTTATCGGACAAAATTTAACTTTGAATGGCTATATTTTAAAAACGATGCACTTAATAAAAAAAAGTACTCTTCGATTGCAATTTTATTGGACCTATTCAAAAAAACTCTAGAAATGTTTGATGAAATTTATGACCAAATTAACATGTTTGTGTGGATGAACTATTTGTTTTATACAACAAATAAAGGACCTTGTACTTAGCAAAGCGATTAGGTTAAGCGTTCTGCCTTTCAAGCAGACGTTCAGGGATCGAATCCCACTTGGTCACTTCGTCACCGATTTTGCCGTGACACCCAGAACCCACTGCTAATTAATTACCACATAAACACACACATACATGCCGCTCCCCCTACTACAACAACCAGCAGTAGGTGAGTGGAGAAATGACGGGAAGGTAAACAAAACAACCACACCACAACGCGTAAAGGAAGGACGGAAGACTCTACCAAACAAGACCCTCAGGAGATCATCATCATCCATCATGACCATCATGACAATGAACAATAGATCGCGGATCTATAAATAGACGCACAGCTCCGTGATGGCAAGGCCGATTGTGTCAGTTAGGGTATAGGAGGTTAAGATAGAGAACAAAGGATTAAAGAGAGTCGGCTTCTGTAATTATATTTTTCCGCTAATAGTAATTACAGAGGATCTTGTCAATTTGACAAGGGGTAGGAAGGTTCTTTAGGGCGCGGGGCTTTTCGATTCAAGCTGAGGTACCCCGCGCACGGCTAGCCTGCGAAGAAATGGGTCGCCGAAGCTCGGCAGAGCTAACAGCATCCAAATGCCTATGCGAGTTATTTGCATGCAGAGAGTGTAAAAAATTGTAATACATGAAAAACTCAGTTTCACGCAACACCCAGGAAGCAAACAAATTAAATTTGTAATAAAAGTAAAACCACACATTTACAAGATAAGAAAGAAAAAAACTAAGCCGAAATTAAAAGTAACTGCAATGCTTATGTTCGATCGAAAACTAGAATATCTCTGGTAATTTATAGACGGTCTTGGTACGTTTAAGAAATCTTAGCATTGCTGTTCTTTCTTACTACTATTTCCCTCAATGTGTAACGATACAATTTCTCTTTTTCTATTCTTCCCCAGACAAGCCCGTGCGTGCAGAGTTCCCCCGCCGGGAATGGTTACCAAGATGTAACTGAGCAAACCGCGCGTGGTTCCCATCCCAGCAAGCAAAGAGAGCTCCAAGTTCGAGCATCAGCATCCCCAGCATCCAATCCGTAAACGATGCCATCGCTGTTGGCCTAACCTGTGTGTTGTGGCCAAATCTCATCCCTGATTGTGATTCGCGGTGTTCCTTAGGCCACCAGCCCCGGTTTATATTAAAAGTCCAAAGTCGAAAGCTGCCGTTTTTACCCACACAAAGACAGCTCGTTTGTTCTTCCCCCCGGATGCTGTTAGAATTATTGTTTTAAAACGGGAATATTTATTTATTTATTCTTTATTTATTTGCCGCACTCGGCACGATCCCCCTCCCTCGTCGTCGTCGTCGTATCTTCCTACCCCGTTTAAGTAAAAGACTTGGCGAATCGTCAATGGTCGCCGCTCGGAGCGTTTGTCCGTAAATTGCACGTAGGAGCAAGTTAGAAGAGGAAAATCACAAAGATACAAGACAAGCTTAATGTCTACGAAGAAAATGCATCCACCGGCTGTGATACACCCGACGACCGGTCAAACCGGTGGCAAGGGAAGTCTGCTGCCCGTGGCCTGCGGTAAAACAACGGCCAAGGATCGCCAGAACGTGGAGAACATTGTTCCGTCCCAGAATGGAACCCCCAACAGCGCAGCTGGCGGAGGTGGCGCTGAACCACAACCGAACGTCCCGCAGAACACGGTCGCTGCCAAGAAAGCCGCACCAATCGCCACCAAAACCGCCGTGGCTCCAGCGGTGAACCCCGCGGTCCAAAGCCGCCGCAAGAACCACCGCCACAGCAACATGTCCCCGAGCAGGAAGCGCCAGGAGCAGCAGTCGATCTTCAACAACCTGCGGGCGTGGAACGTCAACATTGTCACCAGTGGCGGCGGCGGCGGCGTTGCTCCCCAGGAGAAACGTCCTGCTCCGGTGACGAGTTCCAACGAAGCGAAGGCAGCAGCACCGGTCGCCACTCAAACGGACAAGTCGTCGTCAACGGGGGTCAACGGAACGGCGACTAGCAGCAGCAGCAGCAGCAGCAATACTAGCAGTAGTAGTAGTATTAGTAACGTTACTAGCAGTAATAGTATTAGTGGTAGTGTTAAGGCAAAGAAGCAACAGTCGCAACTGATGGCCGCGGTGACGGTTCCGGTGGCGGCCACTGTGAAGGTTGAGCAGCAGAAGAAGGTCGAAGTGGGGGTCGCGACGGAAAGTCAACCGGTAACAGCCAGCAAGAAGGACGCTGCACCGAGTTCCGTGGGATCGTCTACAGCATGCGAAGCCGCTGCGGCAGGCAAAGCAGACGGGAAGACGGCAGGAACGGGTTCGAAGACTGCTGGTGCAGTAGCGGCGACGGCGATCAAGGATGAAAGGAAGGTGAGTTTTGGGAAGTGGAGTTTGTTTTCGGTGCATCATCTTGTGTTTGTCTGTGGCGTGTTAAATCATGTAAAAAATTTCAAAATTGACCGGCTGCGAAATATGGGAAAGTACAAACCGTGTCCGATTAGTTGATGCTAATATAGCATAAAGGTGTTGGCTGGTACGGAGATCGCATAAAACGCAAAACTCCATACAAAAAAAAAAAGCCCAAGAAACGGTCAAGGGTCACAAAGAGATTTTTCTTAAGCGGTACGCAGTTGGAATAGAACAGAAATGGAAAGGGGAACAAATCAGATACATTGGATTTGTTTATTTGAATGCGACTGAAAATTACAAACGTATTAACAATTTTGTATTTGATATAGTAATACTAAAAATTCCGCAACGCAGAATCTTGAAATTAAAAGGACGAATTTAGTTTTTTTTTTTCATGGGGAAAGCCTAACAATTATCATAGAAAATTGCGGCAAAAAATTCAAACGTTAAAAAACATAAACAATCAAAAACTCATAAAAATTTAAACAAAGGAATTAAGAAATTCTGAAATAAATAAAATATAGTTATAAAAAATCAAGTTTTTTAAATTGAGAAATTAAAAAAGAATTAAATAAGAGATTCAAACATTTTAGAATACGGAAAAACATAAACTTGAAACATAAAAATCTAAAAATCGCCAAATCAAAACTTGAAAAAATATATATAATTCAATAATTTAAAAATGAAAATTAAAACAAAAATTTAAAAGATTAAAAAATTTAAATTCTAAAACCCAAAAAGTTTAAAAAAATTAAAATTTTAAAATTCAAACAATAAAAGTTCAGAACATCAAAAATTAAAAAAAATTACAATCTATACCTATTTATTTCAAAGAAATTATTATCTATATATATAAAAAATTTTGACGGTTTTGTTCGAACGCAAATCAGTTCAATACGGAGCGTCGGATTGAGGTGCTCTTTGTTGCGTTGCGTTCATATAAGCCCAAGGAAGGTTCTTACGCCAAAAAGTTACAACTTTGGCCACTCTGGAACCGATTCCGGAAAATCGGCGGGTTGTATGGGAAAAGTTACGTAAACTCAAATTTAGATCACAGGAGGCTGAATTAGCAAACAATCAAGAAACGTCAGGAAATCAAAAAAGGGCAGGACGAAGTTTGCCGGGAAGAGCTTGTTTGAAATATTAAATAAATAAAAAACTCAAATTAAAAAAAAAATCTAAAAAGTTCGAAATTTCTCAAAATTTGGGTTTCTAAATATGAATAAATAAGTCTGACATTTGTAATTTGAGATGGCGGCACTCTATAATAATAAAAAATAACGTATTGAAAATTACTGAATTTAAGAATAAAAAAAATTATTTTTTTTAAAGAATTTTGAGAATTTTAAGAATTTAAGAGTTTAAAAATTAAAAATAATATTATTTCAAATGTTTAAAAAAAATAATTTAAATTTATTTCAAATATTAAAAAAAAATAATTTAAATTTATTTCAAATCTAAAAAAAATAAAAATAAAAAACTCAAAAATTAAAAAAAATTAAAAAAAATCGTGCTCCTCGTCGTACGAAGTCCTCGTGAAAAATTACAATCCAATCAAGAAATGTCTCAAAATTTGAAAAACCCGTTGATCAGGTAGATCATCAGGTCATAACTCCTGGGAGTGAAATGTCTCAAAATAGAAACCCGTTGATCAGGTAGATCATCAGGTCATAACTCCTGGGAGTTCCTGGAGGACCCATAACAATCCAACTTCCAGAATATCCATCGTGGTTCACTGAAGCTACCGGAAGCTATACCGATGGTTAATACACCCATATAGACCCCCGTTGATCAGGTAGATCGTCAGGTCATAACCCCCTGGAGTTCCTGGATGACCTATAACAATCCAACGTACCCCAGAATATCCATCGTGATTCACTGAAGTTACCGGAAGCTATACCGATGGTTAATATACCCATATAGACCCCCGTTGATCAGGTAGATCATCAGGTCATAACTCACGGGAGTTCCTGGAGGACCCATAATAATCCAACATGGTGAAGGGTATCCATCGTGGTTCACTGAAGTTACCTGAAGCTATACGGATGGTTAATACACCCATATAGACCCCCGTTGATCAAGTAGATCATCAGGTCATAACTTCCGGGAGTTCCTGGAGGACCCATAACAATCCATTGTACCCCAGAATATCCATCGTGGTTCACTGAAGTTACCAGAAGCTATACCGATGGTTTATACACCCATATAGACCCTCGTTCATCAGGTAGATCATCAGGTCATAACTCCCGGGAGTTCCTGGAGGACCCATAACAATCCAACATGGTGAAGGGTATCCATTGTGGTTCACTGAAGTTAACTGAAGCTATACGGATGGTTAATACACCCATATAGAAACCCGTTGATCAGGTAGATCATCTGGTCATAACTCCCGGGAAGTTCCTGGAGGACCCATAACAATCCAACGTAACCCAGAATATCCATCGTGGTTCACTGAAGCTACCTGAAGCTATACCAATGGTTAGTTCACCCATGTAGACCCCCGTTGATCAAGTAGATATCTAGGGCATGACTTCCGGGAGTTCTTGGATACCCAGATTTGTGGATGGTCCCTTACCCGTGTTTTGTGGATGACCCTTTACATATTTTTTTCATTTATATGTTAATAAAGAATATTAAAAAAGAAAACCCCATTTTACGCCAAAACCCCGCAATAACGCTCCCCCGATTTGCGCTCGAACCCCGAAATAACGCTCCCCCCGTTTGCGCTCAAACCCCGAAATAACGCTCCCCCGAATTGCGCTCTACCCCGGTGTGCGCCCCCCCCAAAAAGAGCGCATATGGAGGATTTAGTGTATGCATAAATAAGTCTGATTTTTTGTAATTTGAGATGGCGGCAATCAAATAAAAAAAATGAGAATTTCAGATTTTAAGAATTTAATAAAATTCAAATTTTAAGAATTTAAGAATTTTAATAATTTTAAGAATTTTAATAATTTTTAGAATTTTAATAATTTTTAGAATTTTCAAAATTTTAAGAATTTTAAATTTTTTAAGAATTTTCAGTATTTTAAGAATTTTAAGAATTTCAAGAATTTCAAGAATTTCAAGAATTTTATGAATTTTAAGAATTTTAAGAATTTTAAAAATTTTAAGAATTTTAAGGATTTTAAAAATTTTATGAATTTTAACAATTTAAGAATCTAAGTTTAAATGCTTAGCTTCTTAAATTCTTAAAATTAAATTTAATAACAATTTAAAATTTTAAAATTAATAAATAAAAAAAATAAAAATTTAAGAATTAAAAAACAAAAAAAATTAAGTGATTTAGTAGGTAGTTATGAAATTAAAAATTTTAAAATTTAAGAAAATAAGAATTTTAAGATTTTCCGATTTTTACAATTTAAGAATTTTAGAATTTCAGAGCTATAGAATTTCAGAATTTTAGATTGAAAAAAATAGAATTGCAGAAATTTAGAATTTAGAAATCGAAGAATTAAAGAAAGAAGCACCAGATTCGAGTGAAAATTGTAGAAAAAAGCAAAAACTGCTCGAATGGAAGTGATCCATTAAAGAATTAAGGAATTTAAGGATTTTTGTATTCAGAATTTAGGAATTAACGAATTCAAAGGTAAATTTTCTTTTTAACTTGGAAACACCCAAGAGTACGTCCTTTTGTAAATTTACCTTAGAATTTGAAAATGGAAGGATATATAAATTAATTAGTTTAAGATTGTTCAATTTTGAATTCCTGAAATTTAAAATTTCAGAGTTTTAAAGATTTTGAATTTTAAAATTTTATAACTGTTGTTTTTTGGGGCTCACGAAAAGAACTTTTCTTGACTGCTTTTGTTACGATCTCCGTACTTAGCATTAATTTTCTACAAGATGGAAGAAGGAAGGGGTCTGAACTATAAATCCAGAGTTTTTTTTGAAAAGGACCAATAAACTATTGTCTTTCATATGTGTATAGGACTGTTGTAATATATCTCAATAAAGCCTTCAACCTGAACAGACGTCTTCAAAAGTTCAGAAGTGGGATAGAAGTCATGTTCCTGCGAAGCTATAAGCCATCCCAAGAAGAACAGTCAGAGGATATCGGAGAAGAATTTCCTCCTCTGACTAATCAAGATAGCGGAGATCAAGCTGAAGTTGGTTCTGGCCGGTCAAGAAGTTGTGAAGAAGTTTTTGTTGGACAAGCTACTGGTTCGTCTCGAAGTCGGACCGAGCAAGTTTTGTCAAGAAGCAAAGAAACGGTTACGTCTGGCCAAGGTGCAAGCGCGCAAGGTCAAGGCATGTCTGGAAGTCAAGTTACGCTTTCTTCTGGTCAAGCTGGTCAAGGTGCAGCTAGAAGCCCTGGAATTTCTGTCTCTGGCGCTGGAATTCCTGTCCCTGGCGCTCATTTTCCTGTTCCAGACGCGAGAAACTGTACAGTGAAGCTGGATGAAATTTCAAGCATTCTCCCGTGTTTCTCCGGGAACCCTGGGGAAAATGTGGACCACTTCATCAACAGCATCAAGTACGCTAAACGGATATTTGCAGTTAACGAAGAGGTCATGAAGTTGGTGATTTTGAAGCAGCTTAAAGACAGTGCGCAAAAGTGGTCCATGACGCAAGAGTTGCTGTTAAAGCCATTTGAAGAAGTTTTGAAAATTTTGAAGATCACTTTTACATCGGTCGAAAGCAAGTTCGTGGTGAGGAAGAAAATGGAAAATCGAAGATGGATGCCCAATGAAAAATTTCTGGACTACGCCAATGACAAATGCCTGCTTGCTGCATCGCTCAACCTTGAAGAAATCGAGCTCGTTGAGTATATTATTGAAGGAATTCAAGATGAAACACTTCAAAATCAAGCAAGGATCAACCGTTTTCAAACTGTTGCTGGATTGGTGAGAGCGTTTGGTTTGGTGCAGTTGAAGCCGGTGTTCAAGCCCAAGATTTGCTACAACTGTAATCAACCAGGACACGTTGCAGTCAATTGTGGATTTTTCGCTGGTAATCAAAGGGGACAACAAAAAAGGGGGAACTTTGGACCGAAGCAATTTGGAGGATCGTCAAATCGCGTGCCTAGAGGACAACCTGGAGGAGCGTTTGGAGGATCGTCAGCGGTAACAATGTCTGGAGGACCGTCAACCCGAGGACCAGCCTGGATTGCAGCAGTGGAGGATGAGAATGATAGCCTTCAACCTGAACAGACGTCTTCAAAAAGGACCTAATCAAAAAAACTCTAGAAATATATATAAATTTTAGCAAAAAAGGCAAACACTGAAACTATTTTCTGAAATTCATAAACCCAGTAGGCTCTCCACCAAAGATTTGATTACGCGTAGCCTTTTCTGACAGTTTGCCACCTTCCCGTGCAGAGTAGGCCTAAAATGCCAGATTGCAACCCGGCTTTCCCCAACCAGGCTCAGTTCCAGCGGCCACAGGCCCCATAATGGACAGTTGGAGACTGGAGAAGCGGTACCGGCGCTCGCGCAGAAATCTAATCATACATCCGTGTGTTCCCTCTCCCCTTTTCCTCAAGCTGCTGAACGGCGGTACCAACGGTTTCGGAGGCCGTCAATCTCTGGCGATTCCTCCACCGCCGCCGCCGTCGTCATCCCTCACCGCACCACCACCATCGTCATTGTCTGCGTCCGCCGTCGGGTCCGGGTCATCATTGTTGCATCCGTCATCATCATCGTCGATTCCGGTGGTGTCCTCGACCGGGTCCGGAAGTTGTAGTAGCTCGAAGCATAACAGCAGCAGCAGTAGCCGGGCGTCCAACGCCGGCAAGGTGCTGCTCCCGAATGTGAACCCGCTGGACCAGTTTGCGGTGCTGCAGGGCAAGCTGCGGAACTCTATGTCGGCACCGCCGCCGCCGACCCAGCAATCCCATCACAACATCCCTCATCATCCACATTCCTCCGTCGCTCACAACCATCAGCAGCAGTCGCAGCAGCAGCAGCAGCAGCAATCGATTCCATCCACAACCACCACATCTCCGCAGTACAGTTTGGACTTTTTGCACTATGTGGGCATGCGAATGTCTGGAAGTGGTGGAACGACGCCGCAATCGACGGCGACCGCGGCCGCCCAGGCTGCGGCGCTGTTCCGTGGCAATCCCCATTTTAACTATAGCAATTTCAATCAACAACTGCACCCACAGCAACCCTCACAGCAGCAGCAGCAGCAACATCACCTGCAGAGGCATTTCGCCGGCTATTACGAGGAGATGATGGTTCCGGCAGGTGCCACTGGTGGGGGCGATGCTGCAGCGTTGTACAATGGTGCCGCCGGTTATCCGGGGGCAGATCATTTGGTAAATGGTGTGACAGCGGCAGCTGGAAATGGTGGCGCTGGAGATTCTATGGCCTATTGCTATTCGCAGAATCATCAGCACAACCATCACGCGCATCAGCACCAGCACAATCACCCACCGCATCAGCAGCAGCAACAGCAGCAGCCAACGTCCGGGTACGGTAACGGAGGTTTCCACCAGAACAACAACTACCAGCAGCACAACCGGAACTACGGAGGCGGCCGGGGTGGTCAATCCAATGGGTGCGTTGGGTGCTTTTTTGGTTTTGAGTTGTGATACTAATTTGACGTTCTCTTTCAGTGGAAATATGCAAGGCAGAAAGACCTGGAACAACAACAACAACAGCTGGCACGGTAAACGGTCCAACATGATGCAGGGTGGCAAGTTTGGTGGCGTCGGCGGCATCAAAGGTCCCAACATGAGCCACGGAGGCTACCGCAAGAGTTATCACTATTACAACAACAACAACAGCAACCATCATCATCACCACACGAACGGCCACCACCACGATTCGCACCAGCAGCAGCATCAGGACCAAATGCGGAATCTGGTGTACATCCGAGGGTACGATCGTGGGCAAGGGGCTGCCAGCAGTAGTCAGGAGAGCACGAGCCGATCGCCAACGCCAAGTCCACAGTCGGAAAGTCCGGCGATCGATACGGCAAGCGAGGTCGTGAAAACGAGTTGCAATCCAGCCGGAAGCAGCGGATCTTCTGTGCAGGATGAAAAGTCCGACAGTGGCATCGAGGACGGAGCTGCGACGCTGAAAAAGTCCGGTGCCATTCCCAGCTCGTCGTCGTCTTCCTCGTCGGTGGTGTCGATCCCGTCGACGGACTCTTCGGCTATTTCCTCGGCGGCGTCACAAAATCTTAGTCTTGAACTGAACGGTGCAACCGGCCAGGGTTACGAGTCGGATTCGTCACATTCCTCCAGCTACAACAGTCACACCTATCGCCACAGGAAGTACGCCAACGGAGGGCAGGTTTACCGATCCTCCTCGTCGACGTCCTCCGGTGTCTCATCTACTGCCACTTTCCCGCCGTTGGTCGTGGACTTTGCGATGCAAACGTCCTCCGCCTCGGCTGTCAACACTCCGACAGCGTCAGCGACCTCTCAACAGGTGGCGGACTTTTTCCTGCGCAGTCAAAGCTACCACGGCTCGCACCAGAACCTTACGACCGTGAGTGGAAGTGCCAGTCCAAACCCGCCAGATTCGCCCGTCGGAGCAGCACGACCGTTGGTTGGCACCCAGTCTATGCCAATGTTCAGCGAGCTGTTTACCGGCCAGCAGCACCACAACCATCACCAGCAGCAGAACCAGCAACGAACCCATCCGAATTCGTCCTACGGCAGCAACAGCTCACTGGACTCGACGCTGCAGAACGTGGTAGGAGGCACGCCGGCGTCCGCGTCGGCCAGCTCCAACAACAGCAACTGCAGCATCGTGAGCACAACCAGCAGCAGCGGATACGGCAGTGCGCCGGCGTCCACGGTGCCGCCCAACGAGGCCTACTCGATGCAGAGCGGACATCCGAGAAGACGGTAAGTTGAGTTGAGCCCGGTTTTGCTGCACCGATTCTGACCAAGCCAAACCTTTATTCCAGATTTTCCGGTCGCTCGTCACCTGCTCCGTACACGGAACAATCCCACAAACCGAACCGTTCCTCGTTTGGAGGATCCAACACCGCCGTCAACAGCGCTAGTCAGCAACCGCCCAGTCCACCGTCGCATAACCGCAAGGGTCAACAACCCGCGTGGAGTACGCACCGCCCCGTAACGGTACCGACGTCAGCAACGACAACAACAACAACCGCCATACCTCCAGCGCCCCAGGTTCCACCACCGTCAACGTCGGTCCCACCGCCGTCCAACAACCTGCCACTGCTCCATCCGATCGATGGCACCAACTACCACACGCCCGCCGATCGCTTCCTGGCCCGGTCACACCTCGTGGAGCTGCTCGCCCCGCCCGAGGACTTGGCCCCGGCCGGAAGCAAGTGGGCCGCCCTGTCCAGTGCCGTGTGGGACAAGTTTGCCGCCACGCAGCAGACGCAGCACAAGTTCGTCCAGAAGATTCAACTGTGGCGGTACCTGTTTATGTGCATCCGCAAGGCCTTCCCGCGGTTCAGCCTGTACCTGGTCGGCAGCACCATCTCCGGGTTCGCGTCCGACAACTCCGACGTGGACATGTGCCTGGTGTGCCGCGCCAACACGATCCCGTTCGACATGCGCGGCGAGGCGCTGTTCCAGCTCGGTCAGCTCAAGAACTACTTCATGAACATCAACACGTACTTTGAGGAGTTTAGCGTGATCCAGGCGAAGGTGCCCATCCTGCGGTTCCGCGACTCCACCAACTGCATCGTGGTCGACCTCAACTACAACAACTGCGTCGGCATCCGGAACACGCACCTGCTGTACTGCTACTCGCAACGTAAGTCTTCTCCCACCCCTCTCAAAACAAACTAACTTCAACCCCCAATTTCAACAGTGGACTGGCGGCTGCGACCGCTCACGCTCGTTGTCAAGCTGTGGGCCCAGCACCACAACATCAACGACGCCAAGAACATGACCATCTCGAGCTACTCGCTGGTGCTGATGGTGATCCACTTTTTGCAGTACGGCGTCAGCCCGCCGATTCTGCCCTGCCTGCACGCGATGTACCCGGACAAGTTTGTGGTGAGTGTTGAGGGTGGAGGGCGGCACACGTGGGTGTAACTTTGTGAATCTCAAGGATTGTCCCACCTTGCAGCGCATGTCGGACATTAGCAACCTGGACCTGACGGAGACGATGGAACCGTACAAGAACGAGAACGCGCAGTCGCTGGGGGAGCTGTTTATGCAGTTTCTGGAGTATTACGCCAACTTTGAGTGAGTAGTTTTTTCAGGTCTTGTTTTTTTACCTTAAATCGTGGTTTCCTATCTAAAACTGACCTGTCAATTGAGCTTCCCGAACACGGACGTGAATTTAAAGTACTTTGAAATACTTTCATTCGTCAGTGATAGCGCTTTCCAACACTGATTGTTTTGAAGTACGTTGAAACTCCCTTTATGCTACTTTCAAATTGTTCAACAGAAATTAAAAAAAAACTGTACAGATTATAAAGAATTGCACTAAAAAAGGCAAACGAAAGGTTGCTCAGAAAATCTTCTCAAAAGTTAAGTCTAAGTACTTAGCTGTAATGTTAAGCGAGCTGCTTTTCAAGCAGACTTCGAATCCCGTCAGAAGTCCGGCACTAAAGAGTGCTTTAGTCGAAAATGGACTTCTAACCTACCGCAATGAAAAGAGTAAAGGAAGGAAAGAAGACGCTTCCAAAAACGACCCTCAGAAGATTATCATTCTACCATCATCAAAAAATAGGTCTCGGATCTATGGATACACACAAGGCTTCTTGGTGACTGGGTCGGTTGAGCCGACCTCTTCACCATCATATTTCAACGCATTTCTCAGTTTCAAAAGATACTGAATGGCCACACCCTACGATCATCGTCACTCAAAAAATGGGATCCACCGAAGTTCACGTGCAACTACAGTTCTTCGCATATATGGCAGGAGAAAATAGCTTTGCGCGTCGTCGCTCCATATGCTTCTATAAACATGAAGCCATACTATGAGATGACCCAAGCAGATCAAGCATTTTTATCGGCTTGGCAGTCGTGTGGCAAAGATCAAAAACGGTTGAATTGTTATTTGTCCGACGTTTCGATTTCATCAGCACTGTCTGTTTTCCCTTATCAGACTGTACGATGAACAAATCTGGATTCTCCGTAATGAAATGTGACGCCACCAGGGGACTATGCGACTCAGCCTGACAGGTTTCTTGATTGCTCTAAGCGCTTAATCTCGCTTTTCAAGAGCTACACGGCTTTTAGGAAGTTTGCTCCGTTGAGCTGTAGAACTTCGTTCTTGATGTTATCCGCTGTGTGCGCGACTTTAAGGTCGATCAGTTCGAGTGAAACGGGAAGGCAGCGTCATATTAACATCACGACTCGAGTTTTTGGAAGCACCTGGAAGTTGCCGTAACATACAAAGTTCTGTTTTGATGAAGAACTTCGTCTTAGTGCCCTATAGAGGGTAGCAATCAAAAATGTAGATTAAACGCAGTAGGTTAGGACCGATTACCGGGACCGGCGAATACCAGTGCAGTTTTTGAGCGGGTAGGTCAATGACGGATCATGGCCTGAACATCCCTGCGACAAATCCTCGACAAGTTCCGGTAGTACAACCTGTAAACACACCATTTGTTCATCGACTTCAAGGCGGCGTTCGATTCCGTCAAAAGAAACGAACTTTAGAAGATTATGGTAGAACACGTGTTTCCGGCGAAGCTAATAAGACTGATTCATGCAACGCTCGACAGAGCAAAATCAAGCGTGAGAATAGTTAACGAGACATCGAAGCTTTCGTAACGTTGGATGGATTGAAGCAGGCAGGATGCTCTCTCGAACTTACTGTTCATCATAGCGTTGGAGGGTGCTGCATGGATACGTTGACGAGCTGTCCCTTTCAAGCGTGAAGCTGCGAAGATCGGACTGACCAGTGTTTCGGAGGTGGAAATAGATGGGGAAAGATACGAGGTGATGGATGAATTTGTATATCTGGGTACACTTCGCGACGTGTAACAACGATGTGAGCGAGTTGTACCAAGACTACAATCATGCTGATATCGTGAAAGTTAATGACGACAGACTGAAGTGGGCTGGACATGTAGCCAGAATGTCGGACGAACGGGTGGCTAAAACGATATTCCGCAGCGAAGGCCTCGCACGCTTTGGTTATTCTTATGAAGTGTTGCTAGTTGAACTAATAACCATTGACAACATACGGGTCATTTCGCCTCAATTGTACACAAAAAAGAACCAATTTGAAATCGATTTGTTCTGATCAAGCTCAAAATTTTGAACCAAATTGGACCACCCCTTCTTTTTTTGAACCGGCCCAAAGCTTTGCATTTTTTTTCAAATTGTATTTGTCCCTATTTTAGGCCTAGTACGTATTTTGGGTCTACCAAACTTAATTCAACGAAATTGAGCTTTTCACCAAATCTGGCAGGGATCTGCCACTTGAGAATGATACATGCAGTCATTATCTTTGTTTTGGTGGGCAAGGATCATTCACTTTTTCCTCCTAAATTAGAAATAAAGCAAAAAATATATCACTCGTCACATTTTTCTTGGCAAATTGCAACCTGCCCATTAGGTCCAAAATTTTCACCACTTTTGCTTACCGTTTCTTGGCACGTCAAGGCGTTCATCGCTCAGCACATGAATGAGAGCCGTCCCCCGAGTCTCCAACCACCGGCAATGTGGTTTTATTGGTGGGTTGCACAATCCCATTGCAAAAACAATCACTAAACTGCCAGCAAATCAATAAAATAATCGATTAAAGTTGCTTCGTCCATATCGGAGAGAAATGGATATATTTTCGGTACATTTGACAATTCTACAAACTGTGCCAGTGTGTGTGCGCTTCTCGAATTTTACAGTCTTTCTTGCATATTACGAGCTCGTTGTTTGGCTACGCAACAATTGTTTAATTATGTTTAAAACTCGTAAAGAATGATATAAATCATGTCCAAGCTAATTATGCACGTAATGCAAGTGAAATCAATCATTCTAATGTTTATTTGTGGCTTAAAACATCACAATGATTTAGCACCAAATTTGTGCGGCTGTACTGTACGAGCTGGGGCTGAACCGTACGTCAAAAAAGTTCGCCACGTTCCCATACGTCAGGTACGTTTTATTCACATTTCCACTCAAAATGCATAGCATTTTAGGTAAATTCAGCAACTGCAAGCTTAAAAAATCGTTATCTCAAGAGATTTAAATTCGACCAACATTCGAAAAATTAATTCTTACGTAAAATCGTCTGGGGAACACGATGGTGAAGTATAATTCAAAGTTTTATCGCATGTATATAAATAAAATTGCGTGTAAAGTTTTCAATTGCGCAAAATGCATCAAAGTTTGATTCCAATTGAAAATTTAGTCACGCCATTCAATTCAGCGTCCAAATTTCTTTAAACTTTCAAGTTTTGCTCTATAATTTTTTGTTTCCGAGGTATGAAAATTTGAAAAAAAAAGGTTTTTTGAATAAAATGACGAAAATCGCAAAACTTTGGGGCAGTGCCAAAAAAGAAGGGTTGGTCCAATTTGGTACAAAAACGGGATTCTTACATGTTTTGATAGTAATTGATAGCTCCACCAAATTTGAGCTTGATCAGAGAAAGTCCATTTCGAGTGGTGTGCCAGTTGGCGCGAAATGATACAAACATTGTTCAGCTTTCGTTGTGAGATACACCGAGAAATAGCGAACATAAGTTTTATCAAACAATCATCAATCTTTATCAGGATATGGGCCCAGCCTTAACCAATAAAATCTACCTTTGTTTGAAGAAAAGTTTAAAGACTACAATATGTCTAATGAGAGAGGTACTCTCGGGCAACCGCCCTACACAGCGTTGCAAGTTCGTGAGTCCATCTTCGATGGCCGCGAGGGGACTTTTGGTCCATGGAAGCACCGGCTTCTTAGGCGGCGCCAAGTTTCGATTGAACAACTGCGCCTCGTTCGCACCTCATTGGAGGAGGCATGTGCCGTCGACTTGCTGGACGCCAAGGTGGAGGAGACCAAGAAGGAGACCTTTAGGAAGCGGTTGAACGAGGACACTGATTGTGATGGTCATCAGCTATGATGTCCTTAATTACATCATCGGAGCGTCATGTGCGAAGGAGGCCGAGGATATTCTGACCCGCAAGTTTCAGAAGGAAGCACCGGATGTTTGATCTCCAAGCGTGGACGACTTCAGACACTCCTAGAGAAGAGGTTTGACTCTCTCTCTCGGAGCTGTTCTGCAACTACGACGTCATCGTCCGTGAGCTGGACCGGCTCGGCGCGAAGATGAGTAGTGCGGAGAAAATACATTCGTTGCTATTGGCCATTCCGGGACGGCACAACCAAGTGCGCGGGGCGCTCACCGTTCTCCCAAACGAGGATCTCTGCAAGAAGCCAATAGAAGAGATCAAACGCATGTTTTAAGATGTGGAGATGGCAATGGAAGAGGAGCGGAAGTAGGGAAGAGATGACCGTTCGGGGCCACCAAACGTATCGCTGAAAACCTCATCGCAAACGCCTTCTAAGAAAGTCGAAGGAAAATGTTTCGGTTGTGGAGAAACAGGGCATTATAAAAAAAACCGATGCCCAAGCCGCCCACGGAAGCCACGACACAAGTACGGCTGGAGGACATGCCGCGCGTCAAGTGTGTGAACTGCGACGGTAACAATATAGGCAATTCGCGCGAATGCGCCGTGCGCAAGTCCTACCTCGTGGAGCAACTGTGCACTTAAAGCTCTATCTGGTATCTAGGTAGTTGAATCTTACGTCCCAAGCAGAGATGATGTCTGCAAAGCAGCAAAATGCCGTGCTCATAATCTAACAGATAGCCTGTGGAGGATTTAGTGTCCATCAGACTTTTATCAAAGACGGACCTTACGTTGAAAGACACACTTTGTGCACCAACTTGGGAGGAGTTACAAGAAGGTATTGAAGATTGCCAGGACGGCCACCGGAATACCGAAATGATTTGGGGCAATGAGGTTGGAAACAAATTGGTAGGATATTGGACACACCCGGAGTGGTCAGTGCCCTGGGGGAAGGTTTCTATGGTATTGAAATCCGATCTAATTCATTTACCAGACGTCACTGTCCAGCCTATGTAGTTAACTATATTGGAATAAATCAAACTTTTATGTTTTGGATTTCCTAGAAATTTTGCAAATTAATTTCCCGTGTTTCATTTTTTCCAGTTACACCCAGTACGCCATCTCGGTGCGCACGGCGTCGGTCATCCCGATCGAGAGTGCCCGCGTGGCTCGGAGCTACAAGAACGACCCGCACCACTGGCGGCAGCTGTGCATTGAAGGTAGGATTCACCGCATCCCTAAATTTGCCTTCATCCAACCTGACCGTTTTGCGCTTTTCCTTCCCACAGAACCGTTCGATCTCACCAACACGGCCCGCTCCGTGTTCGACGCGGACATTTTCGAGCAGATCAAGTCCGTTTTCTCGACGAGCTGGCGCCGGCTCAAGGACACCAACGATCTCGGCTCGATCTTCGAGTGCGACCCGCTGTTTGTCCCGGTCGCCTCGACGCTCTCCATCACGTCATGATCGCTCGAGGAGGCACGCACAGTCGACGCGTTCCGGTGGTGGTTCCGGAACGGCAGTTTTGCCACCGCTGCGGCGGCGGCGGGTTAAAGGCGGACGGGGGGAAACGAGGGTGAGCTACAACAAGACTGACTTACTATAAGTTGAAACATAAAAAAAAACAAAATAATAAAAAAAAACACGCGCGGCGGTGTTGCGATCTGAGGACAGACACATATCAGACGGGCGTCGGTGTCAGAGCTGGAACGTACTTTAGCTACAAGCAATGCATTAAACAGTCAAAAATCAGCAGCGGCAGAAATGTGTTCATTTTATCGCCAGTCAAACAAATGTTCGTGTGGACGAGGACGAATTGTGCGTGTGTGCGTGCGTGCGCGGAGCGAAAGTCACTAGAGTTTTAAGGAGCAAGGCCACTTCGCGCGGGGAGGGAGGTCCTCGCGCGGCCGTCATGAAATGATCTCGTTTAATTATTACGTTTTTTCGTGCCATCGGTTTTTTGTTGTTCTTTTTTGTACATTTAAGAGAGGGAGAGGAGAAGTCGGCGAAAAGTGCTCAATGCGAAGGGGACCAACGGACAGAAAAAAAATGGTTTAAAAATGCTTCACCTAACAAAAACAAACAAAAAAACGAATCTTCCCTCGCATAGTAGCGGCGCGTCCGCGCCCCAAGAAGTAGCAGTCCGGAGGATAATCCTGTGTACAGCCAACGTAACGGTATATTTTTTGTCTCGTAGTATTAGCTCTCCTGATCTTGGTAGATGTGAAATCAAATACTCTTTCTAGTAGCTAGAGCAAGGCTTTACAAAGCAAGGACTAAACAAAAACGGAAACTGAAAGATCCTATAGTAATATATAGCAAAAACAAAACAAAACAAAGCAAAAAAACTCAAAAAAACACACACTAGCAGTCAAAGTAAGGAGAAAGTTGCGCGCGATACAATAATAATACTTGAGAAAACGGCTAAAGACAAAGACAAAGTTTGAAAACACGAAATGAATACACCTTTTTAAGGATTCATTTTTAAAACAAGAAAATATTTCTATTAAAAATGTAAAAAAAACACGGCTGTGAAAATTAAGAAATTTAAATTATTATTACACAAAAACAAAAAAAAAGAGTGAAGCAAAACTTAAGGAAACTAATTAAAGATATATTTTTAGATTTAATTTATATGAAGAGCAAAGGGAAGAGAGAGGAGAGGCAAGGCAAGAAGGAAGCGATGCAGAGAGGAAAGGGAAGCGTAGTGAAGAAAGCGAAGAAGAAAACCAAGGAAAACCAACAAAAAAGTATTAAAATACTGCAAAAAGTCAAAAAAAGTAAAAAACAGAAAAAATGCTAGGACGAGAGAGTGCCACAAGCGGCGCAAAGTGAAGCGAAAAGTTTGAGACATTCAGGAGATTTCTTTTCCCCACCGCGCTCGCGCGCGTGTGTGTATCTTGTGCTCTAGTGGCAAACTCGAATCTTGCAAACCAAAAAAAGCAATAAGAAAACAAAAGAAGCAAAAAAAAGAAACAAAGAAGAAGATCACAAACAATCTAGGAAGATGCGTTTTGTTTGATAAAAGGGCGAATTCAATCTCAGTTTTTTTGTTAACACATCCATCACACAGGTTGGAATAGAGAGGAAAGAGCAATGCAGGATGGGCAGCAGCAGGTTAGACAGAGGAGAGAAAGAGAACAAAAATAAGCGTTAGCTTGCTCCGAGTGAAGAAATTTTCTTTTTTTATTATTGTTTGTTCGTCGATAAACATGCTGGAGTTTAGGCAATCATTTCCAAAAACAAAAACCACGATCATTTCCACGTTTGCCCAATTTTGTTTGTATTTCCCTTTTCCAAGGGGTTCCACACACCCACCCAAATGTAAATTAGCGTTAGAATGCCAGGTTTATTTCAAGTGAAGAAGGTTCAAAAGTCTTGTAAACAGAAAGCAAAAAAAAAGTTTAAAACACCATCACGAAAAGATACAGAAATTCGCTCTTTTTATTTCCCCCATCCAAGGCGCGTGTTAATCCGAGGACTCGTGAGGATTAGGAGCGAGTTGGTTTCGTTTTGTCCAGTGATGAAAACAGTATAATCGAAATCCACCCGTGAAATGGTCATGAATCGCGGACCAGCGAGAAAAAAAAGCGAGAAAGTTTAAACGTTTTTGTCCCCTGTGAGAAGAGTAACTTTTTATCAGCTCGAAAGCCCGTTTCAAACGAGCGCATATTTTGGCGGAAGTTGAGCGAGAGAGAGAAAGATATATGATGCGGAAGAAAGAGGCAGATCAGTCGAATAAAAAAAAATACGAAATGAGCAATTGAAGTTTGATGTTGTGCCTTTTTTGTTACTTGGAGTGAAACTGTCCGAAAATCCATGATTATTTCGAGTTTAGGATCTGGTTTCCCTTTTGATTACACTGCGGTCGGCCTAACACGTAAAATGAGGATTTGCAAAAATTGGTCGAATTATTATTTTTATAGATCTTCGGGACATGCCGGTTACTGTCAAGTTTTCGGAGCTCTTCAAACTTTTCGATATTTTTGTTCCGTCCACCGGAGAGGTCTCCCATAGGGACGAGGGAGTAAAGAACGTCCTTCGAGATATCCAGACGCACCGATCTCCAACTTAGCGAGTATACAAGTTAAGCCTCGGGAGATAAAGGTGCTTCCGAAATCGTCAACATTGCTAGGTACGTACACCTTCTCCCCCATACTTCGATCGCGAGTCCACCTGCTATCTCCCAACCTGGTGCATAAAGTGCAATTAGACTCACTTGAGGTCAGGTGAAAATTCAAAAATTACAAAATTGTAAAAAAAAAATGGAAAGCTCCGAATCAAAAATTCTAAAATTTAAAACAATCTGAAACTAAAACTAAAGTTTTATAATTTTTGAATCAAAAAAAAAAAAAAAAACAATCTTGACTTTCAAATTCTCATTTTTTTTAAATCTATAATTCTCAATTTATTTAACTCCTTAATTCTCATTTTTTTTTAAATTTCTAAATTCTCAAGTTTCGTAAAAACCGTAAATTCCTTAATTCTTGATTTTTTTAATTTCAAAATTCTTAAATTCTTCAATTTTTAACTTTTTGAACTCTTTAATGCTGCCATTTCCAATTACAGATAATCATAAATTTTTAAGAGTTATATAGTTTAGGTTAAAACCTTAATTAAAAAACTAAAAATTAAATAAAAATTTCCTTATTGGATTATCATCCGGAGTGAAATTTTGACGACGACTTCGAACAATCGATTATGAACTGGTTGAAATTTTAAAATTCCTATATTCTCAAATAAAAAGAAAATGATTTTTGACATTTTTGAAATTGTTTTTGCCTTCCTCACCTTACTGAGGAAAAGCTATAAAATCACTCGAAAAATGAAATTTTTAATTAGACCTCCTTGACCTACCGTCATTTATACACATCGACTCAGAATCACCAGCTGAGCAAATGTCTGTGTGTTTGGCTGTATGTAGATATGTGTACCGAATCAATGTCACTGGAATAAAGCACATCAAAAGTTATGATTAAAAACTGCTGCATATAATTTTCACAAGTTGCAAAAAAGGGTGGTTTTTGCATGAAAACCTGCCATATTTTATATTTTTAGAAAGGTTTTGAAATGACCTTTCTTGTGGATTGAGAATTTTCAAGATCTGACTTACGTATCTAAAATTACAAGCAGGTCGAAAAATGCTCGAAATTTACATAACTTCAATCTGTTTCCCCACGGTAGAGTATGTACAATTTTGACAAAAAGTCTGTAGGCAATCCTTTTTTTTACTCATCACGTATTTTTATTAGGACTTCTTGGTGCTGCGGGTGCCGCGATCACGTTAGGGGCGATCCATAAACCATGAGGACACTTTAGGGGGGTTGAAATCACTTTATAAATGAGAGGAAGGTACCAACCACCTAAAGGTGGATTAAGTAACGTTTTTTTTTAAATGTTTTGGATTTAAAATTTTTAAATTTCCGATTTTTAATTTTTGAATCGCCTATTTTTATTTATTTTTTAATTGAAAAGGGGAAATATACCCTTTCTAATCAAACACCTATCTTCGTCATATGGAGAGTTTGATGCTCGATTAAAGCTCCAAAAATACTATTTGGGCTATAAACTTACCAGCAACAGCACCGCCTCGAGTAAGCACGCAAATTTATGCCATTTACTGGCCAAAAAGATCAAATTTAATGCACTTTTGATCATAATTTCTATTTTGCGAGACAATTTCTCATAATTTTGGTGGCACACACATTCACACGCAAGATGAGAGGTTAACTGCTTAACGAAAGTCGCCATCAATATCTTTTCACTTGCGCTTAAGATATAAAATTGCTTCCAACTATCGGCAACATGTTCTTTTGACCATTACTTAGTTACTCACTTGAAAAATAATCCCGAAAAATGTAAATAATTAGCAAGCACCATCAAAAAAACAAACGCTCTAAGTCTTCTGACGTTTGAATTTTGAATACCCATTCCAATCGAAGGCTGGAGAAAAGGGAGAAAACCGAGCGAGGAGCGAAGGCAAATAAAGAACAAAGGGTGGCCACCAACACCACCAACATGCTGGTGCAGCGCCTGTTGGAGTGAGCAAGTGCTGCCAGGAAACTTTCGCTATAAATGCTACTTTTCGTGAGTGTTCGCTTAAAATTTCATCAATTTTGGCAGCACTAAGCAGACCCAAAAGAGCGTTGGAAGAAAAAAAGAACTAAGCTGAAAATAGAAAAATGGGCGTGGCCCAATGCACTCGACTGATTAGAATGCATTTTTGAAATATTTTTTTTAATGCTTGTAAAAGGAATAGCATAACTTTTAATAAAAGTGAAAATAAACAGAAATGTTCACAAAAAGTTGCTCTACTCGTTGGTGTACTTGGTTTTAGTGAATTTCAAGGAACAATCCAGATTATCCAGCATCATTCAAACACGACCGCTTATTAGGCTTAAAATGGGCATATTTCCCCTAATGACATCATAAGTTCGCCGGCCGTGGGGACGCGCAGTCTTGTTTTCCATATTTTATTTACATTTCTTTCATTTCTTTTGTATCGCTGTTCGTAGTCGGTTGTGGGCAGTTGGGTCTGGCGGTTACTCTGCAGTTCCGATCATTTTTCGGCGCTTGCGCTTTTTTTCTTGCTAGCAGTGTTAAAATTAGTTTTTCGTTTACCATCGTTGATCGGAAGGCACGCCGTCGGCTTATTTCGTCTCAGTTAACCCAACTGCGACTTATTTAGTTAGTCGTCAAATGCTTAAAAACGCAATTTCTGATGGATTTCCATGGCTTTAAATTGATATATTTTAAATTTAGAAAAATACACAGACATTCACAGACTTTTCAAAAAACCATGTGGCATCCTTGGTTGGACTCGCAATCCAAAGGTCGTCAGTTCGAGCCCTTGGGTGGAAGGCTCCTTGGAGTAGAAGGAGGTTTGGGTACTCTCCCTATTCAAGCCTTTGAACTCCCCTAGTTACGAGCAGAAACTTGCAACAGAGACCACAAAAGACCTGGAGGTCGTTAAAGTGAATGGTTTGATTTTTGATTTAATTAGTTTTTGTATGTACTTGTACTACTCGTATTCAAATAATTTCATTGGATTGCTTGCTTCTTCTAGCCACGTGACCGTAACCAGTTCACTATATCAGCTACAGAGTAAGCTCAAAGAAAATTTAATTTCAATCCACACCACGCCTCGCAAAACACCCCCGCCCTCGCCAAACCAGCTTAATTTAAATTTAAATACAAGTTATTAGTGTTAATACCTGTCAAAACAGTTACCGTAGCTCCCCCGAGACCGAGAGAGAGTAAGCTTCTAAACGTATCGCAGATTGCCACCGGCCATCGCATTCAATTAGTGCGCATAATTTGGACCCGTTCCAGCGGCCATCATCCGAAAATCTAATCTCGATGGCCGGGGTGCGTGCGCCCCTGTGTGATAGATTTTACGTTATGATTGGCTATCGAAGGGCTCAAATATGGTTTGAACCCGGCCCATCCAGCCAGTAATCCCCCCTCCCCGCTTCAATCAAACCGAATATCACCCCAATCCCTGTCCTCGCCAGCATGCAAATTTTAGCGATGTTGGATGACCGGGATTGGGTCATCACGACCGTCGCTGCCAACATCATGTTTGATGATTTATTTAGCAGTTTTCCGATGAACCTAAAATCCTGTAGGCCCAGTTGGGGTGGTCTGTGATGGCAATCTGGTGAACTGAAAACATGCTGTTAATATTTTGTTGTAGGTATGCTTTGTTCGTGCAATGCCATAAAATTTTAGATTTTTTTGACTTTTTTTTTGCCAATATTTAAGGATACTTTTCAGTTTTCAAATAATTTCTTAATTAAATTTTATTTGTTTCTTTGAAAAATAGCTCATTTATTACATGCATCTTGTAATTTTTAAAAGTAATAATATTTTCTAAACATTGAATCACTTGCGGCAAGCAAGCATTACAGTTAAAAGATTTGCATGGACAATTTTCATCATTTTGCGTAAACTATAAACGTTGGACAGCGTCGTCTCGCTGGGATGCAGTGACGGGGAAAAGTGTGGCAATAAATACGTCAATTTTCATCCATTTGATAAAGAGTCCGCATGGATTATCGTGTTGGGTTCGGGGATAAGGGTTTTGATATATAGGGCTTGTGAAGCGTTCTTTTGCATGAAATTTCGCTCTATATAACCTAATATTTTGAGTTTTTGATATATTTTTTCTATCTAAATAAAAAAATACAGTAATATTAAAAACTAAACATTGAACATTAAACATTGAACATTAAACATTAAACATTAAACATTGAACATTGAACATTAAACATTAAACATTAAACATTAAACATTAAACATTAAACATTAAACATTAAACATTAAACATTAAACATTAAACATTAAACATTAAACATTAAACATTAAACATTAAACATTAAACATTAAACATTAAACATTAAACATTAAACATTAAACATTAAACATTAAACATTAAACATTAAACATTAAACATTAAACATTAAACATTAAACATTAAACATTAAACATTAAACATTAAACATTAAACATTAAACATTAAACATTAAACATTAAACATTAAACATTAAACATTAAACATTAAACATTAAACATTAAACATTAAACATTAAACATTAAACATTAAACATTAAACATTAAACATTAAACATTAAACATTAAACATTAAACATTAAACATTAAACATTAAACATTAAACATTAAACATTAAACATTAAACATTAAACATTAAACATTAAACATTAAACATTAAACATTAAACATTAAACATTAAACATTAAACATTAAACATTAAACATTAAACATTAAACATTAAACATTAAACATTAAACATTAAACATTAAACATTAAACATTAAACATTAAACATTAAACATTAAACATTAAACATTAAACATTAAACATTAAACATTAAACATTAAACATTAAACATTAAACATTAAACATTAAACATTAAACATTAAACATTAAACATTAAACATTAAACATTAAACATTAAACATTAAACATTAAACATTAAACATTAAACATTAAACATTAAACATTAAACATTAAACATTAAACATTAAACATTAAACATTAAACATTAAACATTAAACATTAAACATTAAACATTAAACATTAAACATTAAACATTAAACATTAAACATTAAACATTAAACATTAAACATTAAACATTAAACATTAAACATTAAACATTAAACATTAAACATTAACATTATTTTAAAGTTTTAGAGAATTGAGAGAAAAAGAGTACAAATTAACATTTTTCTCCAAGTCCCTCAAAAGTCCATATAATTCAATATATTTACTTTGAATTTGAGGTTTAAATCTTAAAATACCACAAAAAAATTAATTCAGCTTTGCAACATTATTAAATTCACTATCAAATATTAAACTGAAAAAGCTGTGATCTTTTTCAAACTTCAAAACCACAAACGGAAAGCATTTCATCGTTTGTCGTCACGTGAAAAAAAAAGATGCTGGTGAATAAATAAATCGCAGCAAAAATTTCGCCTCCAGCCAAATTGTTTTAATTTATTTCATTCTTGTTTTCCGGCAAGTTCTCTCTTCGGTCGACTCATAATTTTTTTCTTTCCTGTTCACCCGAAGGCTAGCAAAACTTTTGAAAGCTTGCACAAAATAATAAGACAGGGAACAGCGGTGTGCTGAAAATTTTATGAAATAATTGTTTTCTAACTGAGAGGCAGCTGTGTTGTTTGATGTTGGTTTTGAGGTGAACAAATAAATAAATTTTAAATAATTAACTGTTTTAAATGGTTGGAGAAGCATGTTTTTTAACAAGTCTAAATTTCTGATTTGATTTAAAAAATCAAATTGTGCCAAATTGTCTCATGTTATTCGAAACCATAATTAGACAAACTTGAACTAAGACCTCATCAGACTGTTCTAATGAGTGCCTTTATCATTTCCAGTGTGGTCTTCATCATTAGCAAGAGCCGTTCTTCCTTCTAGTTATCTGACAGCGTGCTGTCATGGTTGGGAGGAAAAACTTTGCGCTGGGCTCCGGCAATCGTGACTTCCAAAGACCGTCCAAAAGCCGTCCGAAAGCTCAGGACCAAATAAATTGGCCTCCCACGTGTACAAAGTTGACCGGCAACTTCTTTCGGTCCCAGCTGCTACCTCGAGCAAAGGGGACCGTCTGTAAACTACGTGGTTTTATTTCTTCTTTTATTTTCCACAGATCCATCCTCCTGAAAAAGCGTGACTTATAGATGACCCCCTCCATGCAGTCATGGAAAAAGAAAGAAAACAAACTTTGAACAAAGTGACGCGTAACGCCGGCGAAAAGTTCACCGTTCTGAAAATGGTCTTATTTTAGTACATGTACGGTTTCGTGTCGGAGATACACTTTATGGCCCCATTCCGTTCAATAAGGCATAAAAATTGGCAAACGTGCCGAATGATAAGGGAGCGCGAGGGGGACGATGATGCTGATGGGGGCGGTGTGTCGGAAAAGGTCATCAGTTATCGGATCAAAAAATCGAAAACAATCATTCACACGTATAGAGGGAGAATACGGGATAGGGGTCAAGAATCAATTTAGAAGGTTTTTTTTTAACGAAAATTAAAATAAATAGCAAATTACAATTCAATTTGTAAAACAGTTAGTTTTCCCGAGCAAGTCTAAAAATAAACCTAAATTAATAGGCTTGGTTTTTTTTTAATTATTTCGTTTAGGCCGCCGCCAATAGTTTTTGAAGTTTATTTCCTTTAACTCTGACTGAATTCATCATTTTTAAATTCATTTAATTCAAATCATTGCAAATTTTGTTTAAAGTTTAAGTCACTTTCCCTTTAAAAAAATATTGCTAAAAATATTCAATTAAGAAACTTATACAATTTATTGTTAACTAGGGGAAATTCTCGTATGTTTGGCAGGTTAAGCACGCGCTCCTAACTCCGTCCAATTTGCTGATTTTCATAATTTAAACAACTTATTTTGCAAAACATTTGATAGAAACTTGCTTGCTCACTTCTTATTGAGCTATTTATCACTCGATTTCAGTTGAAAACGCTTTTAATGAGCTGTAATTGAATGTCAAAGTGCTGATATGGCAACATTAGAGGCACGCTGGAATTAGATGCTGTTCCCCTATTTGAAATACATTGTATATAGTTTATTTTTTTATTTTTCATCAAATAGGGCACTTTTAGACTTAAACACATTTTGAATTTTTGGACCACAGATCGGAAAAAGACAGAAAAATTTCAGAAAAAATAAATGGCGACCAAACATTTTATTTTAAAGTTCCCCTAATTAAAAGTAATTTCTCAAATAATAGAACCTCAAATAATAGTAATTTTTTACCCAATACATGGTTGCATTCAAGCATTCAGCAAATTTATAAAAACATACTTCAAAAGTGGATGCAATCATAATATCGATTCATAGCATAGCATTGGTGTCTACCCGTAGCTGCTACTTCGTTATTGACCAGGACCCCCAATCATTGCTCCGTGGACCACAGATGAAAAGTAGGAACCAATCATCACCCCTTCGCAATTTTCAAAGGTCCTGCTGATCAATACCGACGCCGATGGGATGGATGGGAATGTTAGTCCGATACTTGAGTGATGGGACCGCTAAATCGGCTGCGTCTCCGACAAAGTATCACATGAGTTTTGAGGGGTTAGTAAGATGGGTATGAGGTCAGGATTTACTGTGGTAGGTGATGCGATCATAAGCAATTTGTTTATCGGTTGAAATTTTAAAAATCTTAGGCAGCCGGCTGCGGAAAGATAGCAATCTAGAGATTTAAATATAGTATTAATCCGACCGCGATTCTCCAGAAATTCTTCGTCGGCGTGCCTTCCGATCAACGGTGATGTAGGAAGGGCTTAATCCAGCAATACGACTTGCTTGTTTAAAAAAAAAGAATTCGGATCATTTCTATCGAAAACTGCATAAAGAGAACAAAAAAAAAACTCATCGGCCAACGAACGCGCGAACAAAAAAAACCAAAAACTATATAAACACAAATAATTTAAAAACTCAAAACGAATATGAAACATGCAGCGCGTGGCTTCACTGCCCGCAATCGACTATACCTTTTCTAGAAACGTAACAACAATCAAGCGCGACGTCCGCGACGTAAACCGGCAGAGAGCACAGAACTAAATATTTCCCTTCACCACACCACTGCATGCAAACAAACACTGCCACTGAATTGATGATGGAATATTTTACATGATCATCCCTCCACCACACCACCTTATGCAAACTTACACGTCACAACGAGAACAGAATTATGCGACTGTGCGGTCTCTTCACTGTCAATGAACCCGGTAACGCGACACAATATTCAGCAATATTACACAAAGTGTATCGACAGGGACTGAAGAGAAATAACACAAAACAAATAAAATAAATAAAACAGTATTCACGCCACCAAAAGATTAAAAATCTCTTTACCTAAGAATCACAAATAAAACACAAACACAGAAATCACTATTTCTATTCGAAAACGCGAAACCGCCCGAATCGAAAAACACACACAATCAGGGAGACAAAAAAGACGGAAACGGCAACGAAAATCTTGCGTGATGACCGCGACGCACACCGTTCAAAATTTCCAACGCAACTGTCAAACTTCGCGAAACCGCCCGGGTGGACAACAAAGACGGAATCAACACAAAACTACAAAAAAGACGACGAAAAAATTGAGCAAAAAAAATTAAAACAATTGAAAAACAAACAAGAAAGACGTGCCGAAAATGCGATTCTAACACAAAATAATCTAAATCCCTAAGCTATTTCTAGCGAAAACGACAACAGTATTAGCATAGCATAGCATTGGTGTCTACCCGTAGCTGCTACTTCGTTATTGACCAGGACCCCCAAACATTGCTCCGTGGACCACAGATGAAAAGTAGGAACCAATCATCACCCCTTCGCAATTTTCAAAGGTCCCTGTCATGCTGGTCAATACCGACGCCGGCAACGACCAGAGGTAAGACACGGGGAAGTGGATGGGAATGTTAGCCGATACTTGAGTGATGGGACCGCTAAATCAGCTGCGTCTCCGACAAAGTATCACATTAGTTTTGAGGGGTTAGTAAGATAGGTATGAGGTCAGGATTCACTGTGGTAGGTGATGCGACCATAAGCAATTTGTTTATCGGTTGAAATTTTAAAAATCTTAGGCAGCCGGCTGCGGAAAGATAGCTATCTAGGGATTTAAATATAGTATTAATTCGACCGCGATTCTCCAGAAATTCTCCGTCGGCGTGCCTTCCGATCAACGGTGATGTAGGAAGGGCTTCATTAATTGAAATGATTTTATATCATAAGCCTTAAAAAATATTCGTCGGCGTGCCTTCCAATCATCGATGATATAGAAAGGGCTTAATCCAGCAATACGACTTGCTAGTCTCAAAAAAATAGGTACGTTTTTATAAAAAACTATAAAAAGAGAACAACACAAAAAAAACTCATCGGCCAACGAACGCGAGTGAAAAAAACAATGAAAAAAGAAGAAGGTAAAAAAAACAGGACTGCGCATCCACACAGGCACCGCACTACTGATGCCATCATTTAATTATAATGACCAATCACCCCGTACACTCGAACAGCAACACAAAAGAGACGGAAAATAACACGAAAAAACAGGACTGCGCGTCCACACAGGCACCGCACTACTGATGCCATCATTTAATTATAATGACCAATCACCCCGTACACTCGAACAGCAACACAAAAGAGACGGGAAATAACACGAAAAAACAGGACTGCGCGTCCACACTGGCACCGCACTACTGATGCCATTATTTAATTATAATGACCAATCACCCCATGCACTCGAACAGCGACACAAAAAAGACGGAAAATAACACGAAAAAACAGGACTGCGCGTCCACACAGGCACCGCACTACTGATGCCATCATTTAATTATAATGACCAATCACCCCATGCACTCGAACAGCGACACAAAAGAGACGGAAAATAACACGAAAAAACAGGACTGCGCGTCCACACAGGCACCGCCCTACTGATGCCATCATTTAATTATAATGACCAATCACCCCATGCACTCGAACAGCGACACAAAAGAGACGGAAAATAACACGAAAAAACAGGACTGCGCGTCCACACAGGCACCGCACTCTCTAGCGAAAACGACAACAGTATTCGCGAAGAACCAGAAGCGCGAATGCGGCACTCGACTTCAGTTTTTTCTTCCGCAGTATTCTGATCGGATGCAATCATAATATCGATTCTAAGAAAAACTCAAAGAATTTTATAAAAAATAAAAATAAATAAATATTATAAACTTCAAAATACATAAATTTTATTTTAAGAGGAAAAGAAACAAATATTTAAATTTTGAATTCCATCTTTTTTTTTTTAAATGCTTTATTCTTATAATTAAATTCAAAATATTTGGAATTCCAAGTGAAACTTTAGTCTTCAGAATGTTTTTTTTTTAAATTCGAACAACTTGAATCTCTTTTTAATTTTTTGAAATTTATTGGTTTTTTTATTTATGTTTTCAATTTAGTGCATTACAATTACAAATATAAAGCTGGATTTTACATTGAAATAAAATTGAAAATATTAAAATACTTTCAATTTGATAAACCAACATTGATTTTTCTAATTAAATGTAATAATTCACAAAATTAAAAAAGAGAAAGGTAATTTTATCTTTTTCATATATTCCAAGAGTAAAAGGTTTTTCATTTAGTATGAAAAACGTTTGGATTTCATTTGATTATTTAGTTTACTACCTTACAACTTATACCAATATTTTTAAACCCTACTCATAAAAAAGTTTACTACTTTCAAAAATTGAAAAATATATTGACGTTGACTTAATTAACCTAGTTTATAATTTTTAAATATACAAATATATATAACGAAACTTTTGGTTTTCCAACAACTTTTTGCGACATTTCACTCTGGAGTAGATTAAAATAATGAAAGGAACCTTAAATTTGAAGAAAAAAATTCTTTCAAAATTTAGTGAGTTTAATTGAACTGAAAATGAGACCATTGAAAATGTTATTTCAAGTTTATGTCCCCTCCCCCCTTAAAGTATCCCCAAAAAATCAGGGGGCAAAATTTACATTTTCATTGAAAAAACATGCTTATTTATGACTTTTGATCTTTTAACAAATTTTGGGACCAAAATTCTTGGAAACTTTTTTTTTCATAAATTTATTGAAATTTTGCAAATTTTTAATGGTAGTATTAATGTAATGATGTATAAACAATTTTGCGATACTTTACGCCAACATTTATTGAAAATCAGGCTTGAAATTTTAAATTCAAGTTTTTTTTTAATTTGTTCATGCATGGAGAAAGGGAAGGGAAGGGAGTTTAAAATTGCAATTTTTTTTGTAACATAATATATAAACGCACCCTGAGCTGAATAAAACATGAACTACCAACATCAACTGCTGATAGTTTCAAACTGGGTAGAGTGTTTCCTGTTGTTAAGAAGAACGGAATAATCAGGAGAAGAAGAAATAATAAAATATACTCTAAATATTTACTTATCAAATATGATACTTACATAGAAAATCATCTCAGTCATAATTTAGAAATCATTTCAGAATAGAAAAAAATTCTTGCTAATTGTTAAAATATTAAATTACATCACAATGAATTATGAATTAAAATGTAAACCACAGTTAAAAGGAACTCCAAAACTCAATTAGGTTATGAGGAATACGAAATTGTGATTTGATAATCAACTAATAATTATAATCGAATTGAATTTAAAAAAAAAAATCAAAAGGTCATAAAATGTCAAGTTGGCTCATTTGTAACAACCCTTTCGAAGAAATCAAGTTCTCAAAATCTAGTTTTTTCCAACTAACAAATTTTCTGGACAGATTTTCGAAATTTGATGCATAATTATAAATAAATTTGTTAAATACCGTTATAAAATCCGATATGCAATGAAAATATATATTTTTTAAAATAATTTAATGAAATAATCTATTTAACATTTCACAAAATTAACCAAAAGTTCCTTTGGTTGAGAAGAGTTTTTTTTGTCTGATAGAACCACCGTACGAAAAACTTTACTCGTTAGGGCGTCATTTCCTCACCACGCCCGATATAGGGCAATGAAAAACGGGAAAATGGTCTGTAACGCGAAAATGGAAATCCCAAAAGATCATGAAAGGCAAATCCTATGACTTTTTTTATGACTTCCAAAATGGCGCAATTGATGGCGGTTTGTTGTTTTTTCTTCTTCATTTTTATTTGTGTAGTGTTATGTAGCGTTTACTTCATTGTTTGTATCGCTAAATCTGAGCAAAAAAGAAAAGCGAAACACTTCAAAGCTTTCACGTTCTGCCAAGTCTCGTGTGCAACTTTGTAGTGCCAAGTTGTGTTGTGAATCGCGCTGTTTGCAATAGGCAAATGCACAAAAGGCAACGCAATGCAATATGCAGCAGCATCAACTCAATCGCAATGCATCGAAACATATCAATGCGAGGAGGGAATTGGAGCTGAAGTCGCGCGCGCGCCTTAACATATTGATCCACTTGCAATCATTCGCTGAACTGAATGTGTTGCTTCTTCTTGAAATACTTCCAGAGACGTGTACTTTACTTGGAAAATGTATTACCGACTGTGATGGCAACGATCTGCATGTGTTTGTACGAGCTCCATGTTCTTAATTGAAATTCCGGGAAATTGACTTCTGTTGGCAAAACATTCACGGCTACTTGATACCTTCTACTTGCACTCTGGAAAATTTTAATTTGTACTTGTGAATCAATCTATCAATCTTAATTAGTGTAAGAATTTGTAAAAGAAACCTCTTGCCAATTTATTTAATTGTATTTCATGATTACAACTTCAATAAGTATCTTAAAAACTTTCCTGAATCTAAAAAAAATCCACTTCCCACCGATGACATTTTACATGACACCCGGTAACGGCGAATGTCAAACTTTTCACTCGAAACCGAAAAGTAGTTTCGCTTTAAAAGTTGAGCACGTTGCCGCCAAAGTTGGCTTCCTTTTGGCACTTTGGAAATTTGGCGCCATTTTCGGGCCAGCAGCTCACACGGAACCAACCGTTCATAGTTGGTGATTGGCCGGACATCGTCGATGGGGAAAAAGTTTGTCGAAGTAGTTTCCACGGGTCCCCCAGAGACCGTTATTATGAAAAAAAAATTTCCACCCAAACCAATGATTGGACATGGTTCCTGGGACCATTCTGCACCTCTGGGCCGAGTTTCAAAATATTTGCCGGCAGAAATTTCGAATACGGTCAGTTTTAGTGTTTTCAGTAGAAATTAAGGAGAAATCACATGTGAAATGCGTAGGAAATGATCAAAATTTCAATGTTTCAACACCAAAACATTACTGGTCATGGTTTTAAATTGTATTAACATGTAGCAGAATGATATAAAAATGATTTACAGCTGTGACTTAGCCGGATTAAGCCTAAGTGAAGTGACTTAAGTATATCATTTATAAGTTTATACCTTAATATTTAGAAACACTCCTGCATCAAAGAATTTTAAGTCAAGGAAAACTAAATTGCACAAAAATAACTTAAAATGGGGTGACTTTGAGCCAAGGGGTGACATTGTACCAAATTTTAACTAAAGCTTTATCTATTTTTTTAGTTTTGCGTACTTATTGAACTTTTCATGGCAGAGGACAACATAAGAACAATATTTGCAACGATTATATATTGCAATTCAAGCTTATCGAGCTTGTTGTTAAGCTATCTGGCTATTATAAAATCGTAAAATTTGGTACAATGTCACCCCTTGGCTCAAAGTCACCCCATTTTAAGTTATTTTTGTGCAATTTAGTTTTCCTTGACTTAAAATTCTTTGATGCAGGAGTGTTTCTAAATATTAAGGTATAAACTTATAAATGATATACTTAAGTCACTTCACTTAGGCTTAATCCGGCTAAGTCACAGCTGTAAATCATTTTTATATCATTCTGCTACATGTTAATACAATTTAAAACCATGACCAGTAATGTTTTGGTGTTGAAACATTGAAATTTTGATCATTTCCTACGCATTTCACATGTGATTTCTCCTTAATTTCTACTGAAAACACTAAAACTGACCGTATTCGAAATTTCTGCCGGCAAATATTTTGAAACTCGGCCCAGAGGTGCAGAATGGTCCCAGGAACCATGTCCAATCATTGGTTTGGGTGGAAATTTTTTTTTCATAATAACGGTCTCTGGGGGACCCGTGGTTTCAGCAAGTCTTTCCCCGTGTCGAACCCAGTTGTAAGTGACTTTTGGGTTTTTCGGGGTAGGAAAGGGATGTTTCACAACTGCTAGAGGAAAAGTTGGCAAAATATAGCAAACATGATTTTAGGAAGTTTTTTCACAGCTTTTTATGAACGATGACACTTTATTAGTGTTTTTTTGATGGAAAATTGCGCATTTCTCTCTTTTATCATTCAGAACGAATAATTGTAAAGAGCAAAGAGTAAAGAGTAGAGAGTAAAGAGTAAAGAGTAAAGAGTAAAGAGTAAAGAGTAAAGAGTAAAGAGTAAAGAGTAATGAGTAAAGAGTAAAGAGTAAAGAGTAAAGAGTAAAGAGTAAAGAGTAAAGAGTAAAGAGTAAAGAGTAAAGAGTAAAGAGTAAAGAGTAAAGAGTAAAGAGTAAAGAGTAAAGAGTAAAGAGTAAAGAGTAAAGAGTAAAGAGTAAAGAGTAAAGAGTAAAGAGTAAAGAGTAAAGAGTAAAGAGTAAAGAGTAAAGAGTAAAGAGTAAAGAGTAAAGAGTAAAGAGTAAAGAGTAAAGAGTAAAGAGTAAAGAGTAAAGAGTAAAGAGTAAAGAGTAAAGAGTAAAGAGTAAAGAGTAAAGAGTAAAGAGTAAAGAGTAAAGAGTAAAGAGTAAAGAGTAAAGAGTAAAGAGTAAAGAGTAAAGAGTAAAGAGTAAAGAGTAAAGAGTAAAGAGTAAAGAGTAAAGAGTAAAGAGTAAAGAGTAAAGAGTAAAGAGTAAAGAGTAAAGAGTAAAGAGTAAAGAGTAAAGAGTAAAGAGTAAAGAGTAAAGAGTAAAGAGTAAAGAGTAAAGAGTAAAGAGTAAAGAGTAAAGAGTAAAGAGTAAAGAGTAAAGAGTAAAGAGTAAAGAGTAAAGAGTAAAGAGTAAAGAGTAAAGAGTAAAGAGTAAAGAGTAAAGAGTAAAGAGTAAAGAGTAAAGAGTAAAGAGTAAAGAGTGAAGTTATTTCAAACAATCAAAAATCCAACCATGAAATTGAACAAATACATTTACCATTTGAGTCCAAAACAGGAATAACTGTTTCCCTAACCAAATTTGAATGTCAAACTCGTTTCCACATTTCCTCCTCGCTGAAAACTTCCGACATTATACCGTACCCGAGCAAAAAGAGGGTACAAGGTCACCCTTGGAGGCCATCGAATCACCACTTCCGACCGATGCAACAAGAATCACAACGAAAGAGTACACCAACTCTTCAAAAAAAAAAAAAAAAAAAACCTCCAACGATTGCTACCGGCTGTTGTGCAGTTTACCATATTTTGTCGCTGTGTTGCCCGGAAAAGTCCATTTTCCACACATGACATTCAACGAAAGAAAAACTAGAAACATGTGTCCCACATAAAGTGATATTCATCGTGCAGCAAGGGCATATCCTGGGGCGGGGGAGGAGGGTGTGGTCAGTACACGAAGAATAAGGAAAGTTGATACCAACACCGGGGGACGATGCAACTTGCAAGCAGGTCAGGGAGCCAGCGAGTTGACTGAAAGTTTTTCCAGCGTGCAAACGAGCGATGATTGTTGGCAGTTTGCTGGGAGGGAGTGGCCAATAATGAGAATCTGTTCTGAGAACTATTTTGATGATATGAGAAATAATAATGTAATTTATGAATTTGCTTTAAAAGGATTTCTTACATAAATCTGAGCAATTGTCAATTAAAAATTCCGATTTTATGACATTTTTATTAATTTATTTAATAATGATTCTCGTTCAATCGGAATAAATTATAATTTTTGTACAAAAAGGGTTTGGTTAATTTATGAAATCCATAGGGAAGGATTTTCCTGATCGTTTCGGTGTCTTGGGCAAAGTTGTCAATATTGAACCCCCCCTCCCCCCCCCGAAACAAAACAAAACATTTGTGTTTTGAGCGTGGACAATCGTCGACCCCTCCTTATGCTGAGGAGGACAAATTAAGTCAATGGAAACACGATCAAACAAATCAACGCCGAACTACAACATTTTCTTTTAATAATAATATCTGAACGATATTACTCCTCAATAAAAAAAAATGCTTAACTTTTGCTTCAGATGCAAAACTGAATTTGATTTTTTTAAAGAGTGCACCGTTTTGAAATTAAAGTCAAGTTAAAATAAGTTTAAAAAGGTATTCGTTTTTTAAACATTGCCCATGGCTGAAAATTAAGAGAAATGGCGTTGGTAATTTGAAGGAGCAAATTTACATTTTTTTCAATTTATCTGTATAACAAAGAAGACGAACGAGGTGTCTTTTTAAGATCGTTTTTTTTAAATATCCTGAAAACGTTTTGGAGCATAACAAAGTTTGGAACATTCCATTTCACGAAAATTGAACAATTAAAAAAAACGGGAAAAAAATGAAATTACAAGTCGTGGTTTTAACGTTTAAATTGAAAAGTGTTCAAGTTTCGCATTTCAAACTGTTTTAAGTTAATACGATTTGTATTTCCATAAAAATTTCGAAGTTTTCTGAAAAAAATTATTCATATTTATTTTTCGGGCCGATTTGGAAGGGAAGGAAATATTTGCAACGGCCTTATTCGTTTCAAATAATTAACGTTCAATTCCATTAAAATAACTGGATTATAGATATGTTAATCGATATATTGGTTGGTCCAACAAAGAAAATTGCCATTGAAATAGGTCCGAAATTTCTAAAAAATAATCCGTTGTTTATGGGCGACCCCTTGTAATGTTTCATAGTATTTTTGTTTCCAAGATAACAAATTATAGAGCAATTATGCGGGACTTAAGTTAACGTTTTTTTGCTGAATATTGTTGAAAAATAGAAACAATTTTGCATATGAAGCTAGACCAAAAATGTCAGGCTTGATAAAAAAAAACTCAAGATATTAGAAATTTCCAACAATGTATCATAGGAAGTAGTGATAGAGAGAGAATGTTCTTGCTTGCAAGCTATTGTGACGGTCGCTATACTCTCTGATGTTTTGGAGCAGGAATCATCAAATGATAGTTTTTTTCTATCACTCATTAACAACACTGGGCAATGGTTAGTTTCGCGCATTTGAATTTTTTATATGAAAATGCAAAGTTAAAAATAGGATGTCTTATTTTTTTTATTTGCATTTTATCTGTGAAATTAAAATTGTCTTCAGTCATAAAAAAAATCAACCAGCCCTCGCCACTGAGCAAACTGGGATTTATAAAATTTTACAAAAAAAAAAAATTGCATCGGCCTAGCCAAATATCAATGTTTGTTATGTCATGAAAAATGCATTAAAAGTTTATGAATATTATTTCTGTGCTTTGCTGCTGATTTGCAGAATTCAATAAATTTCAACCAATTATTTGGAAGCATTTTTGAACAAAACTGTTTGAGCTTTTTTGAACAAAAAATGTCTTTTTCGGTTCTCTAATGGCGAAAATGTTTAAAAATACCTAAAATATCAAAAAACTTTTTTTTTTAGTATAACATGTTCAAAATTTGGCCCGCAGGGCCATGAGAGCTCTAAATTTGGCCTGCCATTCAAAAACTTTGAGCATCCCTGCGTTACATATTCGCTCGTAGAACAGAAACCAAAACTTCAAATCCTACCCCACAGTTGATTATTTATGGCAAATTTAACGTACTTTCAGAATCTGAAGAAATATTGAATTGTTTCTTTTAACTTACCAAGCTACAGTAAAAAATAATAAAACATGAAAAAAATCGTCAAACCGTACCGTCACGGCAGAACGTGTCTAATAGAAAAATTGCTCCCAATTTTTGAGCCAAACCGATAATTACAAAAATTAACTTTGGACAATGGCTTGTTTTTGCTATTTAAACACTAGCGTGCCCAGCTCTTTAAGGAAGGTAGGGCAATAATATGGACGTTTTGAAAAATACGTCATTTGTGGACAACCCCTGACCAAATTTAGAAAAAAAAAATCTGTGGATGGTGGGGCAGTTGCCCCATGTTGCCCCAACCCTGTGCACGCTAGTGTATTTAACCCTTTACAACCGAACCCCGCCTCTACACAACTCTTAAGAATTTACAACATTTTAAGGTTGGAAGTTTGACTTGTTTGAGATGACTTTGCCAATGTTTTAAAAAATGTAATTTTTCTGGGGTCAACTTTGGCTTTGTTTTCCACTAACATTATCTATATTTTATGTAAAAATAAGTAAAAAGTAATTTGTAGTGCTCTACGATTTTTTGAACAATTTAATTTTTTTTTATACTTAACTTATTTTTATTAGGGCCTTTTAGGTGCGGTGACCATGTTAGGACCGAGGATAGGTAAACAACTAATAATAATATAAAATAACAAAAATTACTCCCTAAAATCCGTTCTTCGAGATCATGTAACTGACGAGGGTTACTAAACAATTTAAATAATACATTTAATGATAGAAAAATAAATAAAAAAATGGCTATAAAAACACGAAAAAACATAAAAGGCAAACGGTAATGATATAAAGGTGTAGAATAAGCTAAATACTAACAGAAACAAACATAAACCAAAAAATATAAATGCAAATAAAAATGATAAAGATGAAACAAGAAAAACAAAAAACAAGAAAAGAAAGGTTTTTTGGAAAACAAAAGTAACTCAAAATGACCTCCTAAACAAGAGAAAAATAAAAAAATTCGAATAAAAAAAAAATTCTCTGTTTTTTTTCCATTGTTATTTTTTTTAACATAACAGCCAGTTAATTATAGTAAACGTTTTTTTTGAACTACCGTTACCTTATTTATGAGTCCTCCCTCCTAAACAATGCTGAACATGAGAGAGCAAAATCCACCAAGTGGTACGACCAAGTGCTTTTTGGTGGAATTTAAAAACTTTTAACCCGACGTGCTGTGTGGCTGTGCTGTGCTGTTTTTAGTGCACCCGGCATTGTTTAGTAATTTCCCTAGCCCCGGGGCACTAAATGTCGGAATTCGACCGGCTTCCGATGCGAATTTAGTTGGTTTCCGTAGCACACATTCCCCGGCTCTGTGTGTGTGTGTGTGTGTGTGTGTGTTTGCGTGTGAAAGTTTCTTCAAACGAGGGTAAGTGAAGTTTTTATGGAGTTGCTTTCAAAATTTAATTAATTTTACAATTTTAGAAATGTCAAAGACAAAATTAAGTCCAAAAATAGGGTTGTTTACCCCAGAAAATTTCCAAGCCAAAGCCAACTTTTCCCTTTCATGCACGCCCGAAGCCATAAAAAGCAATCGGTTTCTGGTCGTCTAATTCCGAATCTGGTTCATGTTTGCGTTTCGGGCAAAACGGCGGAAGCGAGAAATTACAGGAAAAACGAGTTCGAATTAATTCCGACGGCGGAAACCAACTTCCGGTTGTACATGTGTTTGTGGTTGTATTTGTATTGGCTGCATGTACGAGTGTGTGATTTCCGGTGCTGGCGAGGACGATTGTTGGTGAGGAGCTGCTCCGGGCTCTATTAAATGGTGGTTTGTTTGAGTTCGGATTCGATTAGATTTTAAACTTTACCTTTCGCGTTCAACGATTGGGCGGAGCAGCAGTTTATTTCATCACTTGTTTAGATGAAGCTTGATTGGTAGAGTTACGGAATCATTTTTTTAACGATTTTTGTTTAGAAAATTTACATTAACGGTCCAGTCTCGGTTATCCGTTGCTTGTACAAAATTTGAGAGATCACTGCAAAAAGTCTGAAAGTTTAAAGAGTTTGCCTAACTATCTCAAGTTATTTTTACTTTAGAGCAGTTCTCAACGGAATCGGTCTTTTTTCTTTAATTTTAATTTTTGTATTTTTTTAATCCGGCTGAAACTTTTTTGGTGCCTTCGGTATGCCCAAAGAAGCCATTTTGCATCATTAATTTGTCCATATAAATTTCCATATAAATTTGGCAGCTGTCCATACAAAAATGATGTATGAAAATTCAAAAATCTGTATCTTTTGAAGGAATTTTTTGATCGATTTGGTGTCTTCGGCAAAGTTGTAGGTATGGATATGGACTACACTGAAAAAAAATGATACACGTTAAAAAAATTTTTGGTGATTTTTAATTTCACTTTTTGTCACTAAAACTTGATTTGCAAAAAAACACTATTTTTATTATTTTTATTTTTTGATATGTTGTAGAGGACATCAAATGCCAACTTTTCAGAAATTTTCAGAATGGGCAAAAAATCTTTGACCGAGTTATGCTTTTTTGAATCAATACAATTTTTTTCAAAAAATCGGAATATTGGTCGCAAAAATTATTCAATTTAATTTTTTGATGTAAAATTGAATTTGCAATCAAAAAGTACTTTAGTGAAATTTTGATAAAGTGCACCGTTTTCAAGTTATAGCCATTTTTATGTAACTTTTTTCAGAATAGTCGATTTTTTAAAAATAGTGCCCATATTTACCCACATTTGAAAAAAATATTTTTGAAAAGCTGAGAAACTTCTCTATATTCTGCTTTTTCGGACTCTGTTGATACGACCCTTAGTTGCTGAGATATTGCCATGCAAAAGTTTAAAAACAAGAAAATTGATGTTTTCTAAGTCTCACCCAAACAACCAATCATTTTGTAATGACGATATCTCAGCAACTAATGGTCCGATTTACAATAATAAAATATGAAACATTCGTAAAATTTTCCGATCTTTTCGAAAAAAATATTTTGAAAAATTTTAAATTAAGACTAACATTTAAAAAAGACCAAACATTCAATATTACGCCCTTTTGAAATTTTAGTCTTGATTTAAAAATTTTCAAAATATTTTTTTCGAAAAGATCGGAAAATTTCACGAATGTTTCATATTTTAACATTGTGAATCGGACCATTAGTTGCTGAGATATCGACATTAGAAAATGATCAATTTTCTTGTTTTTAAACTTTTGCATGGCAATATCTCAGCAACTAAGGGTCGTATCAACAAAGTCCGAAAAAGCAGAATATAGAGAATTTTCTCAGCTTTTCAAAAATATATGTTTTTTAAAGTGGGCAAACATGGGCACTATTTTTAAAAAATCAATAACTGCGACTATTTTGAAAAAAAAATACATAAAAATGGCTATAACTTGAAAACGGTGCCTTCTATCAAAATTTCACTAGAGTACTTTTTGATTGCAAATTCAATTTTAGATCGAAAAATGAAATTGAAAAATTTTTGCGACCAATATTTCGATTTTTTGATAAAAATTGTATTGATTCAAAAAATCATAACTCGGTCAAAGATTTTTTGCCCATTCTGGAAATTTCTGAAAAGTTGGCATTTGAAGTCCTCTAAAACATATAAAAAAATAAATAAAAAATAAAAATAGTGTTGCAAATCAAGTTTAAGTGACAAAAAGTGAAATTTAAGATCACCAAAAATTTTTTTACCGTGTATCATTTTTTTTCAGTGTAGTCCATATCCATACCTACAACTTTGCCGAAGACACCAAATCGATCAAAAAAATCCTTCAAAAGATACAGATTTTTGTATTTTCACATATCATTTTTGTATGGACAGCTGCCAAATTTGTATGGAAAATTATATGGACAAACTAATGATGCAAAATGGCTTCTTTGGGCATACCGAAGGCACCAAAAAAGTTTCAGCCGAATTAAAAAATACCCAAAAAATTGAATGACCGAAATCTCAGAGAATTGCTCTTTAGTGATATATACCGATTATTTAGACCAGATCTTGGACTAAACTGGTTCTATACCATAAACCGAGTTTTCTGTACAAATTTAGCTTTTTGATTTTCTCTAGTAGTATATAAAAAATAACAATGCCGTCACGTTCACCCCTTGAAGTAATAATGGCTAGTTATAAAACTCCGGGTACAATATGTAGCCAACACCTGAGGGTGGTTAATAACGAAAATGAAATATGTATATGAACAGGGCAGGCAGGCGAAGGTCGGTCGGTTCCACCAGCATCAGGTTATTTAATTAAAAAGGGGAGTATATTACCGAGCCATTGTCGTACCCCGTCGGCCGACCTTTGCCTTGCACGTGTAACAAAAGCACGTGTCTACACGTGGGTATGAGGTCAGAAACTTGCTTCTTTTGTTGACCTCTCCAACGCCACCTCAGCGTCCAATTTTTGGTCGTAGCCTTAGCTTTCTTTGCGCACATGAAAAGCGACCACCACCGAGTTGATGTAGGTTAGCCACAGTTGCTCATTTTTGCAGGGAAAATACACTGACTAAACCCCCTTTTCATGGTGGTGGGAAGTGTAAAGAATATAGAGTTACAAAAATAGGAACACCACCAGCATTGTTAAATTTGCTGTTTTTTTTTCTTCAAAATGTTAAACACGGGGAGCAGTGTGGTTTCCTGGACGCAAAAATCCTTCTAGTTCTATTTTTTGGTTTCAGTTTACAAATATGATAACCTGTCAATAAAAAGAATTTATAGCATAAGCATTAGAGTGTAACAAAAATGACTTTTTGGCGGGCATTAAGGGGTTTGTTCCGGTGGGAATACTGAGCCCAAATCCCAAATATGAGCTTGATTGGACGTAACAGGAGCTGGCACTCCGCCCTTTAATTTTGAATGGGATCTAACCCGTAAAAAAAGATTCTTTCAAAAATGTCAATTTTTGAGGCATTTTGACCACCAACCGTTTACCAAAAACATCACTGGCGTGTATGCCAGTGGCTTAGTTTAACAAGTTATTTCTTCATTTGCGGTGCTTTGATCAAAACCGATAATCTGGCTACAATGGGATCCAAGTTGTTGTTTGAGGAAAATGTTGTGTGTTTAATCGAGCATAAAACTCAATAAAAACCGTTCATTCATAACCTCAAATTGTACTGTTTGATTCTACCAAAAATCAGTTAATTTTTACCGATCATTCGGTTATTTGATATATTAAAAATGTACAGTTTACTGATGAATCGGCAATTCGATACAAAACTTTGCCGAACAGTTCGGTCGTTTTGGCATTTCATCTTGGATTTCAATTAACCGATCAATCGGTAATCTGAACTTTTACCGATCGTTCAGCAGTTGAAAAATCGGTAAAATTTTACCAAATGCGGTAAAAAATCTTAGTGTGTATACTAAAAAAAATCTTGATAATTTTTAATATAAATATATGTTTATTTCACTACCCTCCCCTGAGCTCAACATTAACCAGATTTTTTTCCTTCTCTCGTTGCGTAACATCATATTTGAGCTTGGCGAAAAGGAGCGTTAATTTTTCGCTTTTCATCTTTTATTCAGCCCACACAGACTTAATTTCTGTCAGTGCACCGCAGCGCAGCTGCTGCTGGTCGGACGAATGTGGTGATCTAGTGGTTTTGAGGTTTAACTTTGTGAGGAAGAAAAAACGACCATGTGTTGATGAATGGTTCTTTTGAAAAAAAAAAGAGCTTTCAGGTTTTTTTCCCCATGCTTTATATTGTAAAAAAATGTTTTCTTCGACTACTGATAATTTTGATACTGTACAGAACCAATACTTAACTGTTTGAAAATGAAAAAAAGAAATTTAGTCACTTTTCAGGTGTAGTGTAACTTTTTCAGTCGAAATTAAGGTAAAAAAAAATCGGTCTTTTTTCTTCAATTTTATTTTTTGTATTTTTTAATCCGACTGAAACTTTTTTGGTGCCTTCGGTATGCCCAAAGAAGCCATTTTGCATCATTAGTTTATCCATATAATTTTCCATACAAATTTGGCAGCTGTCCATACAAAAATGATGTATGAAAATTCAAAAATCTGTATCTCTTGAAGGAATTTTTTGATCGATTTGGTGTCTTCGGCAAAGTTGTAGGTATGGATACGGACTACACTGGAAAAAAATAATACACGGTAAAAAAATTTGGTGATTTTTTTATTTAACTTTTAATCACTAAAACTTGATTTACAAAAAAACACTATTTTTAATTTTTTTAATTTTTTGATATGTTTTAGAGGACATAAAATGCCAACTTTTCAGAAATTTCCAGGTTGTGCAAAAAATCATTGACCGAGTTATAAATTTTTTAATCAATACTGATTTTTTCAAAAAATTGAAATTTCGGTCCCAAAAATTTTTCAACTTCATTTTTTGATGTAAAATTGAATTTGCAATCAAAAAGTACTTTAGTGAAATTTTGATAAAGTACACCGTTTTCAAGTTATAGCCATTTTTATGCAACTTTTTTTTCAAAATAGTCGAAGTTTTTCATTTTTTTAAATTAGTGCTCATGTTTGCCCACTTTTGAAAAAAAATATTTTTGAAAAGCTGAGAAAATTCTCTATATTTTGCTTCTTCGGACTTTGTTGATACGACCTTTAGTTGCTGAGATATTGCAATGCAAAGGTTAAAAAACAGGAAAATTGATGTTTTCTAAGTCTCATCCAAACAGCCCACCATTTTTCAATGTCGATATCTCAGCAACTAATGGTCCGATTTTCAATGTTTCAATATGAAACATTCGTGAAATTTTCCGATCTTTTCGAAAAAAATATTTTAAAAATTTTGAAATCAAGACTAACATTTCATAAAGGCCAAACTTTCAATATTACGCCCTTTTAAAATGTTAGTCTTGATTTCAAAATTTTTTAAATATTTTTTTCGAAAAATCAGTATTGATTAAAAAATTTATAACTCGGTCAATGATTTTTTGCACAACCTGGAAATTTCTGAAAAGTTGGCATTTTATGTCCTCTAAAACATATCAAAAAATAAAAAAAATTAAAAATAGTGTTTTTTTGTAAATCAAGTTTTAGTGATAAGAATTTAAATAAAAAAATCACCAAATTTTTTTTACCGTGCATCATTTTTTCCAGTGTAGTCCGTATCCATACCTACAACTTTGCGGAAGACACCAAATCGATCAAAAAATTCCTTCAAAAGATACAGATTTTTGAATTTTCATACATCATTTTTGTATGGACAGCTGCCAAATTTGTATGGAAAATTATATGGACAAACTAATGATGCAAAATGGCTTCTTTGGGCATACCGAAGGCACCAAAAAAGTTTCAGTCGGATTAAAAAATACAAAAAAAATCGAATGACCGAAATCCTAGAGAACTGCTCAATATTAAACCTTCTAAAATTACACATTCCAAATTTAAACATTTTTTTGTGTAATCGATAACTATGGCAATGATATATTCGTACCATCAGCAATTTACGATAATATCCTCCTCCTGATACTCATGAAAAAATGGATCCAATTATTTTGGTTTTATTGGGTTTATACTGGGATTTTATAACAATCTCAGGTTGAAAGGGGCATTTTCACCCAAAATCCGAGAAAAAAAAACATTCGGAAATGTACAATTGGGTTTTAAGGGTGAAAATTTGAAGAAACAAACTAAAAATATGGCCTGGATCAGGGGTGCTTAAATGTTTGGCTTTGCGGGCCAAAGTTGTCATTGCTAAAGCGTTGGCGGGCCTGATAATCTACGTTTCATTATTACATCTGGGAAAATGTGTAATTTTACCTCTAAAAATGTGTAATTTTACCACTTTTCTGGTGTAATCTCACTTAAATGTATGTAAACGATGTCCGTACCCATCATCCAACCCATCGTTGATTAGATAACACTGAACTGAGCAATTCTCTACCAAAACCGGAAATGGATTTTATTTGTATTTTTTGATTTGGTTCAAACTTTGTGGGGGCCTTCCCTATGACCAAATAAGCTATTTTGCGTCATTGGTTCACCCATACAAGTCTCCATACAATTTTTGCTGCTGTCCATACAAAAATTGTATGTAAATATTCAAACAACTGTAACTTTTGAGTGAATTTTCTGATCAATTTGGTGTCTTCGGCAAAGTTGTAGGTATTGTTGAGGACTTTTGAGAAAAAAATAGGTACACGGAAAAAAATTGCAGATTTTTTAATCAACTTTTTTTTTTCACTAAAACTCAATTTCCCAAAATACGTATTTTTTGATTTTCGAGATTTTTTGGTATGTTTTAGGGGACAAAAATCCGCAACTTTTGAGCCATAGAGAAACATGGTCAAAAAATCTGCCGCCGAGCTATGAATTTTTGAAAAAAATAGTGATTTTTGGAAAAAAACGAAGTTTCATGCAAAAACAAGTTTGACATTATTTTTTAATGCAAAATTGAATTTGCAATCGAAAAGTACTTTACAGATTTTTTGATAAAGGGCTCCATTTTCAAGATAAATCCACCGAATGTTTGATTTTAGCGAAATATTTGCAGTTTTTCGATTTTTAAAAATAGTGACCATGAGTGACCATTTCTAAAAATATTTTTTTTGAAAAGTTCAGAAAATTTGCTATAAAATTGTCTAAGAGACATTGAAGATTGGACCTCGGGTTGCTGAGATAGAGCCGCTTTAAGAAAAAGAAACACGAAAATTGAAGTTTTCTAAATCTCATCAAAACAAACCACCATTTTCTAATGACGATATCTCAGCAACTAATGGTCCGATTTTCAATGTTAATACATGAAACATTCGTGAAATTTTTCGATCTTTTCGAAAAAAATATTTTTTAAAATCAAGACTAGCATTTTAAATGGGCGTAATATTCAATGGTTAGCCCTTTTAAAATGTTAGTCTTGATTTAAAAAAAATTAAATATTTTTTTCAAAAAGATGTATTAATATTGAAAATCGGACCATTAATTGCTGAGATATCGTCATTAGAAAATGTTGGGTTGTTTTGGTGATATTTAGAAAACTTCAATTTTCGTGTTTCTTTTTCTTAAAGCGGCTCTATCTCAGCAACCCGAGATCCAATCTTCAATGTCTCTTAGACAATTTTAGAGCAAATTTTCTGAACTTTTCAAAAAAAAAATATTTTTAGAAATGGTCACTCATGGTCACTTTTGTTAAAAATCGAAAAACTGCAAATATTTCGCTAAAATCGAACTTTCGGTGGCTATATCTTGAAAACGGAGCCCTTTATCAAAAAATCTATAGGGTACTTTCAAATTGCAAATTCAATTTTGCATTAAAAAATAATGTCAAATTTGTTTTTGCATGAAACTTCGATTTTTTTTTCCAAAAATCACTATTTTTTCAAAAATTTATTACTCGGCGGCAGATTTTTTGACCATGTTTCTCTATGGCTCAAAAGTTGCGGATTTTTGTCCCCTAAAACATATAAAAAAATCTCGAAAATCAAAAAATACGTATTTTGGGAAATTGAGTTTTAGTGAAAAAATTTTTTTTTCCGTGTACCTATTATTTTCTCAAAAGTCCTCAACAATACCTACAACTTTGCCGAAGACACCAAATTGATCAGAAAATTCACTCAAAAATTACAGTTGTTTGAATATTTACATACCATTTTTGTATGGACAGCTGCCAAAATTGTATGGAGACTTGTATGGGTGAACCAATGACGCAAAATAGCTTATTTGGTCATAGGGAAGGCCCCCACAAAGTTTAAGTCAAATCAAAAAATACAAAAAATAAAAATGGTCGAAATCAGCCGATTTCGTAGAAAGTTGCTCATGTAATATGTTTGGGACGTTTTTTAGAATGTCTTTAAATGTAGAATTACAGACTAATTTATTTCAATGTAAAAGTTTTATTAACATCTAAAATAAAGTTTACTTGTTTTAAAGCTCACTATACGTTGGCCGCTTAAAGTTATCGCAATTCCTCGCGTAAGTCTGCTTATTAAAATTGAAATTTTAATTATTTCGGTAATGGAACGGCACTGGCGCGGCCCATTTTCATTAGAAGCATTCCGGGTTAATTCGCTCACATTGCGCTCACACACAAAGAGCCGGCTGACGGACCAGGACCAGACCCTAACTCGGATGTGACACGTGTGAGCCTCCACATTGCTTGCTTGGAATCGGTGAACCCGTGCCGGTGGCGACAGGTTGGATCCGTGAACAGAGCATAGTACCAACACCATCACCGGTGAATGATTAATGAGACGGAATACCTACCTAACCTATAGGATGAAGGAAGGGCTTTATGGAACAATGTACCAACCGACGGATGCTGTGCCACGTGGATAACAATTCGAAATTGCTGAAAGGATTAGCAATGTTTTCGTAAATTACGCTCGTCGCTGTCGCTGGGTGTTGGAGTTGTACAGCTGTGGGGATGGATGGATTTATGGACCGGGTTGTTGCTTATATTATGTTTGCTAGCAATTTCAAAACAATTTCAGAAGAACGCGAGAAATGTGTTTCGGGGGACTGAATATCTTAAATTCTACCTACTTAATACCTACTTAATACAAGTAGGTACCTACACTCAACTAGAGGCTAACATTTTCTTCAAAAAGTTGTTATTTATGGTTTTATTTGTAAAGCAAGACTGTTGATCAAAATAGTGTGCCAGTCAAGAAATGGTTTTTTAATATTGGAATTAGGATCCATTTCATTTCAATAAAAAAGCAGAACGCATCAGTACCGTGAGATCATGTCAAAAGTCAGCACGGCCTCCATTATTGGTGCTTCAAGCTTAATACGCGCGTAATAATATCCAACCTTAATTAATCGCACGCACTTCCACGACCTAGGTGAGGAGCTCAGCAAGGGTGGAGGCCTCCTCACGAGCTGACGATAATGCTGATCAAGCCTTGGGAAAAGCATGTCCAAGCCAGGCAGGAGGCTGATTATAGTCTGGACGTAAAAAGCTCATATCCTGACGAATGCTTTGCCACCGCCGGCAGTCATTTTCGGTAATAAAAGACGAACGTACAGTGTGTATTACGGGGGATGAACCAGGGCTAGATTTCGCTCCCCCCTGAGTGGGATGATTGATTACCAGCTGTTTCGTTGCTTTGGCCGGAAGCTTCTACCACATGTGCTGGTGGATGTTGATTACAGCGAGCTGGGCTTGGCTAAGTGAAACTGGAAGCTCTTTTATTTCTGCAGGGGATTTGTGTGCTGTGGATAGTTGGAAATTGTTTAATATTGTTGAATGATGTTTTTTGAAAGTCTTTGTATAATTGAACTAGCCAATTACAATCATAACTCGTGGAATTCCAAGGATCCATTCAAAATGATAGTAAAATGAGAAGAGCAAACCCGCATCCCCGAGTTGGAATCGGACGAGAAATGTCGAAGCTCTTCAGTGTCTCGCCCCGGGCTGGACACGATTTTCGACTCTAAGGATTTCGTTTGCACGCAGATTAGGTCTGAAAGGGCAACATTTCCCGGCCGCTGGGTTTCCTGTTTTGTTCTGTGCTCCGTTCGGATTCATACAATCTGGTTGTATTCAAACATTGAATTTCGGGAGTGGAACTGTCTCTGATAGTGGATTATCGTATTATCCTTAGGGAAAATAAGAGCAGACTGAGAGTTTTGAGATTGAAAACAAAACTTTAGATTGAGGCTCCTTATGTAACGACATAAAATTGACCAAAATTTAGTTTCTTGGTATTTCTATTATTTCTATTAACATTCCAACGCCCAAGGCTCCAAAAAAGTTGGAACGGTAACTTCAACTCAATGGTTCTCGGGCATAACTCAACCAATCAAGATGATTCTTCTTTTCAGTGATTTGTTAGGATGTCTAGATGATTCTAGAACTTTGCAGAACTAAAGAGGCAGTATTTGTAAATATTGCTCGGTTTGTTCTAGAGGTCGTATCGAGGTGCTCCGATTTGGATGAAACTTTCAGCGTTTGTTTGTCTATACATGAGATGAACTCATGCCAAATATGAACCCTCTACGATAAAGGGAAGTGGGGTAAAACGGGCATTGAAGTTGGAGGTCCAAAAAACCTAAAAAATCTTAAAATTGCTCGCATTTCCGTAAAATTTCATCAATTCCAACTCTCTTAGATGCATTCGAAAGGTCTTTTGAAGCACTTCAAAATGTGCCATAGACATCCAGGATTGGTTCGACTTTTTCTCTTAGCTTTTGCAAATTACTGTCAAAAATTGATTTTTTTAAAACCTTGATATCTTTTTGCAACAGCCTCCAACACTCATACTCCCATAGGTCAAAAGATAGGTAATTACATGGACTATAAGCCTACGGTGTTAACTTTTTGGCCAATTGCAGTTTTTCTCATAGTTTTTCGATTTTTCTACAACAAACATTTTACAACGTTAGTTTTTGCCCTGTAGGCCACCATAGCGGCACTTTTTGGTCTCAATTTTGTCATATTCGGAATCCTCGGACAATTTCACGTAAGTTAGAAGTATTGGAGTTGTAAATTTGATTTAAAAAATAATTAAATAAAACATTTTTGAAAAAAGAAATAGATCTTATTTACCCTGTGATCAATACGTCAAATGCTGTATCAAGTAGGCGAAAACCTGTTTTACCCCTAATCCAACAAATTGTTAAAAAATATTTTAATTGATTCTAAATGGCAATTTTTCCAATCAAATTTACAACTCCAATACTTCTAACTTACGTGAAATTGTCCGAGGATTCCGAATATGACAAAATTGAGACCAAAAAGTGTCGCTATGGTGGCCTACAGGGCAAAAACTAACGTTGTAAAATGTTTGTTCCAGAAAAATCGAAAAACTATGAGAAAAACTGCCATTGGCCAAAAAGTCAATAACGTAGGCTTATAGTCCATGAAATTACCTATCTTTTGACCTATGGGAGTATAGGTGTTGGAGGCTGTTGCAAAATGATATTAAGGTTTTAAAAAAATCAATTTTTGACAGTAATTTGCAAAAGCTAAGAGAAGAAGTCAAACCAATCCTGGATGTATATGGCACATTTTGAAGTGCTTCAAAAGACCTTTCGAATGCATCTAAGAGAGTTGGAATTGATGAAGTTTTACGGAAATGCGAGCAATTTTAAGATTTTTTAGGTTTTTTGGACCTCAAACTTCAAAGCCCGTTTTACCCCACTTCCCTTTGTCGTAGAGGGCTCATATTTGGCATGAGTTCATCTCATGTATAGACAAACAAACGCTGAAAGTTTCATCCAAATCGGAGCACCTCGATACGACCTGTTACACATTGGTGAAAAACTCGCTCTTAATTTGATCAAATCTGTAATTTTTGCGATCAAAAACATCGTTCCAACTTTTTATTTCGCGTGTAAAAAAAAATCGCCAAAAATTCCGCGGAGGCAGTCGTTTTAAAAAAAGGTGGAACGATATTTTTGATCGCAAAAATTACAGATTTGGTCAAATTAAGTTCTGCAAAGTTCTAGAATCATCTAGACATCCTAACAAATCACTGAAAAGAAGAATCATCTTTTTTGGGAGGCTTGGGCGTCCGTGTAAGTTGGACATGCGTTGGGCGTTCCAGTGTTGAAGTCTGGAGTTTTCTTTTGAAAAGGTACAATAAACAAAATATTCATTTTTTGCTTTTTTTGGTGTTATTGAAAACCCCTGTCTCAAGGCGGTTCTAAAAATTGATAATTTTGTTTATAGAACCTTAAAACAAACTCAAAAAGTGTGCCCAAGATTATCCCAAAGATTAGGTTTGAATATTTGCTACGCGCAGTGCGAATTGTCAAACTCGCTGCGTGTTTTCACTGAGAACTTAAAGATTACACTGACCTACAAAAATTTACAAAAAAAGACTGCGCAGGCTCAACTTTAGAGGAAGCATGAAGTTTAGGGTCCCCAGAAACACGTGCACTTTGTTTTTTGCCTTCCTCACCTTACTGAGGAAATGCTATAAAACCACTCGAAAAATGAACTTCTCAATTAGACCTCCTAGACCCACCTTCATGTATACCTATCGACTCAGAATCAAATTCTGAGTAAATGTCTGTGTGTGTCACTCGATTATCGCGACATTGGCTGAACCGATTTTGTCCGTGTTGGCCTCATTTGATCCGTATTGGGGTCCCATAAGTCGTTATTAAAATTATGCAGTTTAGTTAAGTACTTCAAAAGTTATGCTAAAAAAACGATTATGGCTAAAGTTCGGAAGATTGTAAAAAGGGTGGTTTTTGTAAGAAAACCCGTCATGTTATATATTTTCAGGTATTTGAAAGACCTTTCCAATGCGACCAAAACATTGAAGATCTGACAACTCTATCAAAAGTTCTCTAAAAAAATAAAAAAGTATAATAATTTAAATAACGAGTAATTTTTTCATCATTTCAAAGAAAAAAGTGTTTTAAAATGCATTTTACACCTGTCCAGTTATTTTGCAGTCATTAGTTTCAAAAATATATAAGTATTGACGAAAAAATTTGTTTATGCAAAAAAAAGTGTTTGCGGTGCTGTACATTGGAATTTCATAAAAATTCAAAACATTTCTAAGCAATCACAAACATGCTCAATATGATTATCAATGCAGAAAAATGCATTTCAGATTGTTTACAGTTGATTAAACTTCTATTTGCATTAAAATTTTAAAGTTTTTTGAAAACATTTTTTTGCCCCCTGATTTTTCGGAACAACTTTGAAGGGGGAGGGGGGGGGGGGGGGTTGACATAAACTTTGAAAAATAACGGCAACAGCATTAGAGCCTTAGTTAAAGAAATAATTGTTCCAAAATTGATTCTGATGCAATGCTTAAAGGAACTCCAAAATTATATTATTTACTGCAAAAGAACTTTTTGTATCTTGATTATTTACCAAAAAACAGAATTAAATTGAAAAATTGACCAAAAACTCATAATTCTGTAAATCAAGCTGCTTGTCTGTAAAATTCTTCGAAAATCGAGAGTTGAATTTGGCAATTTCCTGGAAACTCCCGAGACCCGAGAATTTTTGTTTTAGTGCAACATTGCTGATATTTTGCCAATTACATTTGATATACATTGATTACATGTGAATGAATTCATTAACATTTAGCGAATGCTATTATTTGCAATTATTTTATTTCAAAATTCTCTAGAACAACATTGAGAAATAGTTGATCAAAAGATAATATTCAAAAAAAAACTCAAGACGACAGATCTAGAGTTTTTTTTATTAGGTCCTATAAACATATGAAAGACAATAGTTTATTGGTCCTTTTCAAAAAAAAAAAAAACTCTAGAGATTTTCTTTCGATTCGTAATTCTAACTGAATGATTTTTCCAATGTTTATTCAGATTTTCATCTCTTTTTTTTCGTTACGTTGAGAAAGGTTTTCTCATCTGCAAATACAAGTTAATTTCTAGAGTTGTTGGAACTCAAAACTGTACTGATTTGTTCGATTCGCTGTTTGTTCAATTGTTTTTTTCATAGTTGGTTCTAGTAGAATTTTACTTTTTACTAGGTTTTTGTGCAAGAGTAAAACCAAAATTGCAGATTTTTTTCTTTCCAAGATAACAATGGTTGCTATATGACAAATAACGATTCAGAGTAACATTCAATGTTGTTTTTATATCTTTATGCCAACTGGAAATATTTACAGCAAAAGCTAAATTTATTATCTACATAAAAAAGGTAGACCTACACTTAACACAAAATGACTTACTTTAACTATTTTTTTTTAAATTTATTGTGTGATGTAACTCCTAATTTTTTTTTTGAAGAAAACTTGTTGGCTTTCTGGTCGTTTATTTATTGACATTTTTTTTACAAGTTGAATTTCACTCATTATGAATTGGAAAATTTATGAAGCATTGATGAATCGAACCCAAAAATGGCTATTATTTTCTACGAATTGATGCAACGTACCGTCATCAGGGGTGACATTGGGTCTGAGGGGTGAGATTGGGTCATACAAATTTCAGCATTAATTTAAAAATTAATTTGATTAACTCAACGCATTTTTAATTATAACCAGAAACTTCAAGAAATCGACATAACAAACATAACGTAACGCACGCGCATACATGAATGTTATTTGAATGCTTAAAAATAGTACTTTCTTCACATTTTCTTGACATGATACCGGTGATGAATGTTTATTTTATTTGCATTTTTATCACTTTCTCCTCACACTTGGTTGTTTTATTTTTGTCGCTGGGAATTGTACGACTCGCCACGCGTAGATAGCTGAAATTTTATAAGGTGCCGAAATAGCTCAGTTGGGAGAGCGTTAGACTGAAGATCTAAAGGTCCCCGGTTCGATCCCGGGTTTCGGCATGATTCTTTTAGTGTGAATTGTGATTTGAATTTGTACATCCTCTATCTATAATCTTAAACATTCTTACAGTTTTTATTTGCACGATTTCATGATTGTTATAATACAACCATTTATCACTCGAATTTTCCAAATCATTATTAAATCACAAAGGTGACTTAGGCAAGTCAAACCACACTTTCGAAAATAATTCGTAATTTTTTCGTTTGTTTGTGTTTTAAAATTGGCCTTCCGAAATGCTGAGATCCGATAAACTTTCCCAGCATATCCTTCGCATCGGTTCAACAACTTTTTTGGAGAAAAATGCTCGCAAGTTTCAACTCTTCAGCCATTCATCCTTGCCACCTTAAGTGGCCACAGTTGAAAGTTTCGTTCTTGGGTGAACTTTGCGAAACTGATTCAATCCATGCACTGTAAAAAACAATCTAGATCCTAAATAAAAATGAAAAATCTTTCAGTACGAATGAAGAAATAATTGTATCAAGAAATTTTTAAAATTTGTATCAAGAAAACTAAATTGCTTTTCACAGTGCAAACTACCTTGAATCTCATCCCGTATTAGGCAACGTGCATTTCTTCCTCCTCAAACAAAATCCGTTATCTCTTAAAAATCATGATAAATGAGAAAATTTCCATTCCGATTCGATTTGCCTTTTGGCAACTGCCAGACCACGCCATCCATAAATCATCGCCGTGAAACGTGCGTACAAGTGAAAACTCAAATAATATTTCCTCCAACAACGTTGGCAAACACGAACATCATCACATCGTGGATGGAAGCACCGCGGAGATTTGAATGGAATGGATGGTGGCATACTTTTCAAAATGAAAATTCTCGCACAACTGGTTTGCTTTTTCCTTTGGATTTTTCCGCGGTTTTAAAAGACACACACACAGGCAGGTGGAGGTGGGGGGAAATTTTTCCCAAACACGATTCTCACTTTATCTGCCGTCGAAAAGTGGTCCTTTCTTTTGGGTGGCATGAAAGTTCGAATTTGGGCAAACGCTGCTTTATTATTAGGCTTAGTGATTTTTCACGCTCGAAAATTGCAAATTTCACGGGGACCTCAATTTCAAAACACCAAATTTCACGCAAGTTTCGCGGGACTTGAAAAATGTTAAAATAACTCTGAAAATCCTATGTTTAAATCACAGAAACTACTTTTTATGCTTCATTATATATTATTCTTCAATAAACTAAAAAAAAATCTTCACTAAATTTGAATGCGATACAAAAAAAATCCTCCTGCTTTATGAATGGGCTCTATATATATTTTGAAACAAAATGTAGGGCTCGCGTATTACTGAACTGCTCTTATAATATTCGACTAATAAAGCTAGAATGTTTTCTGTTATATCATATTACATCTTATTTAATTTCATATCAAAGCAGGATTTAACAATCTTACCAGTCAAAATGAGTAGAATAAATTGAATTTTCTGCGACATTTAGCCAATTAAACATATTTTTTTAGGGTTTTCGCTCATTTTCCAAAAACTTAATTTAAAATCAATTAGCAAAACTAATATAATTTTTCACAAAATCGAAATTTTCATTTTAATTGAGAAAAGAACACAAAAAAGTAGTATTTTTAACTTTCACGGGAATCATCCACCCAAATAAACACATATAGTTAAAATTAAACAGGCCCAAAAAAATGATATGTTTTAAAAATATGATTCCAAAGATAAACAAAACTCTTTGTTTTATTTTGAATAAAACAAAGCTTGATTCTTTTAATTTATTTCAAAACTATAACTTTTAAATGAAATAGTAGTTAAATTTTTAATACAGGAATGAAAATATTACTAAATTTAATTAGTTATATACATATTCAAGCTTTTAATTTAAAACTATTAAAATTAAATTAAATAGTCTTTTTGGATGAAATATTATTAAGTTGTCAAAAAATGATTTGAGAAAATTGATAAATTTCACGAATTTCACGCCATCCACGAAATCGTCAAAAATCACTATTTCTATATTAGTAACTTAACCAGGGTATTCACTCGCTTAATTCTACAGTAGTTCATAAGATTATTTTTATTCCTTTTTGAGTTTGATAAATTATTTTGAGAAAAATCGTTACATTTTCACACAAATTTAAAATTTCACGGGATTTTGCGGAAAAAGACAAATTTCGCGGATTTCACGCAGTCCGCGAAATCGTGAAATTTCACTAACCCTATTTATTATTATTATTTTATTGTTATTTGCATCGGAGTGTGCCAGCATTATATCATGCGGGAGTCATTTCGATGTGCAAATCATGTTTCGGGGCAAAGATATTTCGAGCTAGAAAATTATGCGACTCTACGCCTAACGATATCAACGATTTTGTTTTGCCTGGTAAGCGAGTGGCTTTTTAGGGTAAGTTATGACAATTTTGTTCAAAAACCTATTTATAAAATTACACGATAATAAATTCTATTAGTTCAAATAGTAAAATAATGCATTTTTTTCAACTGTCATTAGTTGGCTTTATAACCTTAACCTTATTGTCATAATAATCACACCTTAACCATCAGTCGTCTAATTGCTAATGGATCTGCCCCGAGCCTTGCTTATTTATGCCATTCATCCAAACTTATGGTTGTGTTGCGTGGGCTCTGCATAATTGATGGTTCACCTCCGCCGTTCACCATCTTCGAGAGGAGGAGAAATATTTGGCTGGCTCCAATATTAATGGGAACTTTCCTGACAGCCGAAGGCCGTTGCGATTAAGAATGTCGGAGAATGTTTAGACGGTAAATATTTAAATTGGCGGAATCAGTGCTTGATGATTTTTTTTTGTTTCGTTTCAAAGCATTTCCAAGGTATCAAGACTTTATGGTTTTTTTTTTGGAAAAGTTGGAATTATGAAATGAGTCGGGTTTGAACTCCATTTTGGTGTTGACAATTATTTTTTCATCAATGGGTATTTAACATTTATGCTCTCAAGTTGAAAAAAAATATGTATGGGTCATTCCAGGTCAACTGGGTACACTTTTGGACTCGACCTTCACCGATTTGGACCAAACTTGGAGGGAACGTTCATCTATCGATAGTTATCAGAAATCCCAAGTTTGGAGCTGAAAGGACCATCCCTCAATTTTTGACACCGCCCTCTTTTAAGACAATTTTCAAAAAAACTTTGTTTTCTTTAAGTACCGTCATCAGGGGTGACATTGGGTCTGGGGGGTGAGATTGGGTCATACAAATTTCAGCATTTTTGTATGACCCAATTTCACCCCCCAGACCCAATGTCACCCCTGATGATGGTAATAACTTTGCAACTATTTGAGCAAAAAAAAACAAATTTCTACAGGTTGCATTTTAAAGAAAATTGACCAAGGAATTCGATAAAAATTAAATTTTAACCCTTAAATGCCCCCTAATATTATATTTCAAAGTTTTAAAATTTATTTTTGACCAATTCCTTATATTTTAATTTTTTTTTATCACCATCGTGTTCCCCGGACAATTTTACATACTAATCAATGTAAACCTCAAACTAAAATAAACTATTGGCGAGAAACAGCGATTTTACTGAAAAAAGTCTGATTTTGCGCAGCACTCAGAAGTTCATGGTGTACTTTTCAAACAAAAAGGGTGGAATCCCGCAAAGTTCGGTTTTTATATGTGAGAAACTTATTTTAGATTTGAATGTATAGGACAGAATAACTTTCGTAAATGAAGGACGCAACTTTCGGTACCCAAACATTTATAGGTCATATACTGCCCCTGATCGCATAAATGTCCCATATGCATTTTCATCGATTTTGAGTTATTGACGCAGTTTGGTTCAAAATCGTGTGCTCTTTCCAAAAAGCCTATAACATCCAGTACTTTGTTCTAGAAATCAGGAGGAAATTCAGTTTTTTCGCAAAAAATTAACACGTAGCCTTATGTGTGGGACAAACTTCAAATGCGTTTTTCTCAGGTTGCTGTTTTTGCATATGGGACATTTATGCGAACATGGGCAATATAGGAGATCTTCAACAATTTCACTTAGTAAAGTTCCATGATGGTGGGATTGTGTTGTGCCTATCGCAAAAAATCTGAAAATATGAGTATTTTATAAAAAAAACACTGTGTTAAAATGAAAGTACATACACAAATTCGCTTCGTTTCATAACAATATTGCAACTTAAAAAAAAATTGGAGTACCTTCTGAAATATTCGGTATTTTATGAAATTTACAAAATACCAAATTTTTCAGAAGTTACTCCAATTTTTTTTAATTTCGCTTCGTTTGATACCAATATTGAAATTTATGAAAATTTGAGTGTTTTCGAAAAATACGGTGTTTTGTGAGAATTTCAGTACTTTTCCATATAAACCCGCTTCGTTTGATATGGGATGGCGAACTATGAAAATTTGAGTACATTCGAAACGGTATCTTTCCAAACGGTATTTAATGAAAATTATATAAAAAAGCGTTAATTATGAAATTTGGAGTACTTTCGAAAAATAAGGTATTTTGTGAAAATTTGAGTATTTTACAAAAAAAATGATGCGAGCAAATTCAAAAATCTGTATCTTTTGAAAGAATTTGTTTATCGATTTGGTGTCTTTGGCAAAAATGTAGGTATGGATATTGACTTCACTGAAAAAAAATAGATACACGGTAAATTTTTTTTTCGGTTATTAAAAATTTCACATTTTGTCACTCAAACTTGATTTGCAAAAAAAAAACACTATTTTTATTTTTTTTTATTTTCTGATATGTTTTAGACGACATCAAATGCCAACTCTTCAGAAATTTCCAGAATGGGCAAAAAATCTTTGACGAAATGTAGGTCGCAAATTTTTTTTAATTTCATTTTTCGATGTAAAATGGAATTCGCAATCAAAAAAAACTTTAGTGAAATTTTGATAAAGTGCACCGTTTTCAAGTTATAACAATTTTTTGGTAACTTTTTTGAAAATAGTCGCAGTTTTTCATTTTTTTTAATTAAGTGCCCATGTTTGCTCACCTTAGATTTTTTTTTTGAAAAGCTGAGAAATTTTTCTCTATATTTTGCTTTTCTGAACTTTGTTGATACGACCCTTAGTTGCTGAGATATTGCCATGCAAAGGTTTAAAAACAGGAAAATTGATGTTTTCTAAGTCTCACCCAAACAACCAACCATTTTCTAATGTCGATACCTCAGCAACTTATGGTCCGATTTACAATGTTAATATATGAAAAATTCGTGAAATTTTCCGATCTTTCCGAAAACAATATTTTATATATCAAGACTAACATTTCAAAAGAACCAAACATTAAAAATTACGCCCTTTTGAAATTTTTGCGAGCAATATTGAAATTCTTTGAAAAAAAATTGTTTTTATTCAAAAAATCATAACTCGGTCAAAGATTTTTTTGCCCATTCTGGAAATTTCTGAAAAGTTGGCATTTGATGTCCTCTAAAACATATCAGAAAATAAAAAAAATAAAAATAGAGTTTTTTTGGAAATCAAGTTTTAGTGACAAAAAGTGAAGTTATGAATCACCAATTTTTGTTTTTACCTTGCGTCATATTTTTCAAAGTTTATGTCGTCCCCCTTCAAAATTGGTTCGTTAATTTTTTTAATTAAATTTGAAGTCTAATCAACAGAAAACAATTTAAAATGCATTTTTCTGAATTGGTAAATATTTTCAACATTTTTGGGATCGCTTAAAAATATATTTTTTTTATTGAAATTTTGATGTACAGCTCCTAATTTTTAAGCATAAACAAATTTTCGTTAATTCTTAAATATTTTACAAAGAAATGATTGCAAAACTACTGGACAGGACAGGAGTATGATGAATATAAAACACAATTTTCATTGAAATGTTGAAACCATGGCTCGTAATTTCAATTTTTATACTTTGGTCAGAGTCAAGGGACATATCATTAAGAGATTATTAAGAGATATATTTGCCTCACCATACAAACAAATTGATTTGAAAATGTGTTGATACAAACTAGGTATCTAACCTCCTTTTTTATCTAACCTCCTAATAAGCTAGTTTTTTAAATCGATATTTGAAAGCTGTAGTCGAAGACCAAAGAAAATATAAGATTGTTATATTTCAAGCATTTTTTTAAATCTATTATTTGCAATCGGTTGGTAAGATTGGAAAACGTATGAAAGGGTTCCCAGATTTTTAATAATTTCACTCTTCACAATGTGATTTGTCATTAAAAAGTTTCTCCCCTTTCGTACGAGGTAGGCTCCGGCGAGATTCGAACTCACGATCTCCTGTTTACTAGACAGGCGCTTTAACCAACTAAGCCACGGCGCCACGGTTGGCAAGCTTCGGTTTATTTTTCAATTGCTCAGTTTCATACAAGTGTTTCCGCACACACTTTTGTGGTTTCGTGTGTGCAATCAAATCAGAATTTAATACGCTGCTGTGTATCAACCACAAATTAGCAACGTGCAATTTTCGGCAAATCAAACATAATTCGTGATACCCGTTTCCCCGCATAAGAGGGACGGCAGCAAATTGGCGCAGCGGTTTCTGTCAACAGGGTCGTAATATTCCGTCAACATGATGATTGCGGCTATTTTGAACTCGCGAACAAATGCAGTATGTACCAAAGTGGCAGCGGGTGTTTGTGTTGGCAATTGTGTGGCGGCGCCTGTGATGCTGATATGTCAGAACAAGCTTCCTCTTTGTCCCCGTGGACGCTTCGAAAACACACCGGCAGCCGTGCTATTTATTCGTGCTCGAAAGATAATATTTAATGCCAGCGAAAATGTTTATAAATGTTTACGACTACTCGGCGCTCGACACGGCCAGCCTCTGGTTCAGGTTGAGGTGGCTTGTCTCAATTGCCTCTTGATAGTAATTTGATACATTTGTCCATCGAGGATCTGGCGAGTTGGATAAATACGACGAGTGCTGACAAAATCGAGTTTTGTAATGAGTTGCATAAAACATTGGTTGCAATTCCGAAAAACACTTTTTAATAGATGTGTAGAGGGTGCGTGCGACAAGAAAGCACTGCCACAAACAGTTGTCGGAATGCGGCACTAGAGCAGCATTAGCGTTTCCTCGTCACCACCAAACACGACAAGATTGCACAGTGGCTGGCTGCTGTTGTTAGAGCCGACTGTTGTTACTGTGGCGCCATGTTCCGCACCGTCACTAGATGGATTTACGGTGGGCACCGTGGTCGAATCGTCACACCGGGTTCCGGTAGACTACGGTTTGGGATTCAATTAGGGTGGGGAGATGGTTTTGGGTTCCGCGGTATCTCTGGTCTGGAACAGCCGGGCGATCTGGCTTAATAATAGTGGACTGATTTGGAACAATAATCGTGGCAATATTTTCGAAGAAATTCAAAAAACTAAAATGAAAGAAATGTCATTCCTAATATTCATATTTTTATCTATTTATGAATACTTTTTTTTAACCAAAAAAAATCCCGGATATTCCTTAGTGCACCAATTGGCGACATTAGTCTGTAAATTTATTGCGGCTTGGAAGTACTTCATAGTTTCGTGTTCAACCAGAATTTGACGCGGCAGCAAATGGCTGCAGCTGCAAAAGTCCTGTCAACAAAGGGGTCCTCTGCTGCTGCCATCCGAGCTCATCTGCCCCCCGGGTACAGCAACTTGGACGGATGTCCGCGTAGTCCCGCCACTCCTCGCTCAAAGTAAAACCGCAAAATGTAGATAAAATGGCAATTTGATGCACTTTTGCCCATTACCAAGGGGGCTTTGCCGTCCCACTCTGACTTGGCCACTTTTGAACAGCGACGGATCTCATCCTCATTCCGGGGGTTGTTACGGGTTGCCCGGGTGTGGGGGCAAAATTATCGGATTCAACCGCGATATGATGGGGGTCACAATGCGAAAATTATTACCCATCATCGCCGCCATCATTGTGTGCTGTTGTCGCAGCCAACAATCGATACCGTCAGCTGGAGTGACTTTTTCTTTGATTCAAAGTTATTTTTGAAAATCTACAATAACAAAACTGATAGTTAGAACAGTTTCAAAACAGTTCTTTAAAATATCAATCAAACATTAAATTTATTCTAAAGTTACCCCCTCGAAAGAATCCCATTTTCGGAGCACTAAAGGTGTTGTCATGGTGCACCCACCAGTGTGCAGTGGTGTTCCCGGAGTCAATTAACCTATATCGGCGGAAACGGCTGCGGGAAGTGATAAGCGACCTACTTGGGTGCAGAATATGTTTTACGAGCGGGTTCCGGCTTGGCCACATTGGCACTGGCCCGTACGCCAGATATCCAGCACGCTTCAACAAGCCGAAATAGCTCAGTTGGGAGAGCGTTAGACTGAAGATCTAAATGTCCCCGGTTCAATCCCGGGTTTCGGCAATTTATTATTTTGAAGATGGTGTTACTCTATGTTGAAGGTGGTGTCCGTTTAATTTCTGCAGCGAAAAAAAGAAAAAAAGCAGGAAAATTAATGTTATATGAGTTTCATCCAAACATTCTCATATTTTCTAATGCCAATATCTCAGCAACTAATGGTCCAATTTCCATTTTTGAAAAGTGAAACCTTTGTGAAATTTTATGATCTTTTAGAAAAAAATGTTTTGAAAATTTTGGAATCAAAATTAACTTTTCAATATTAGGCTCATTTGAAATGTTAGTCCTGATTTAGAAATTTTCAAAATATTTCTTTGTGAGCCAAGCAGTCAACATTATGCCCATTAGAAATGTCATTTTTGATTTGAAAATGTTCAATAATTTTTTTTCGAAAAGATCATTAAGCTTTACAAATTTTGCATTGTTCAGCTCTGAAAATTGGACGATAAGTTGCTGAGATATTGGCATTAGAAAATATGGGAATGTTGGATGATCATTAAAAAACATAATTTTGTTTTGTTTCTTTTTCTTTTATTCGCTGTATTTCAGCAGCCAGAGGTCCAAACTTCAATATCTCTGAGGTATTTTATACATAAATTTTCTGAACTTTTCGAAAAAAATATTTTTGGGAATCGAAAATCATGGGCATTAAAAAAAACAAAGAACGGAAATTTATCAGTTAGCATTAAACTTTTTTTTTGTAAATTACTTTTCAATTGCAAATTTGGTTTTAGATTAAAAACTGAAACATTTTTTTTGCTGAAATTTCTATATTAAGAAAAAAACTTTAAAAAATCATAACATGGCAGCGAAATTTTTTGTCCATACTTCTCTATGGCTCAAAAGTTACTGTTCCCTTAAAACATATAAAAAAATCAAAATTTAAAATAATACGGGAAGTTGTTTTTTTTTTGTAAAAAAATAAAATGGGCGAAAATAAAATTCCATGCCTATTTTTTCCTGAACACTTTACTTACAACTTTGCCTAAGACACCAAATCGATTAGAAAATTCCTTCAAAAATTACAGATTTCTGAATATTTTCTTACCTTTTTTTTGCGAACAGCTGCCAAAATTGTATGACACAAAATTTGAGTCAAATAAAAAAGTACTTAATCACATTTTTGATAAAAATACCTAATATCGCTGTATAAGCCCGAAAACTAAAACATTTTTTTATCCTATCTTGGGTCTATTGCTTCTAGGATCCGACCTTCAATGTGCCTATTTTCGACCTATCAAAGTTAGAGATTCGGGAGACGGTTCTCATTTGTGTGCTGAGCCATGAAAGCGCTGAGTGTCAAGAAGCGGTAAGCAAAAGTGGTGAAAATTTTGGATCTGATGTTTATTGCTTTTTATCTAATTTAAGAGGAAAGAGTGAATAATTATTGTTCTTGCCCACCAAAATGAAGATAATGACAGCAGGTATCATTCTCAAGTGGCAGATTCCTGCCAGATTTGGTGAAATGCGCAATATCGTTGAATTAAGTTTGGTAGACCCAAAATAGGTACTAGACCCAAAATAGGGACAAATACCTCTTACTCGGCAGAGCCTCGTTTAATAAATGTACGACTTGTGCTGAAAAAGCATAATTTTGTAACCACAACTGTGTATTATAAATCCCGCTTGTTCATTGTTCTCTAACATTATTTTTCAAAGCTTCCTTTCTTAAATTGAATTTTAAAAGTATTTCTCACAAATTTCTGGATCATTCATTCCAAGGTTTGAAGCATTTCTAAACATTTTAAATTTTCTATGTAGTTATTTTGATAAATCTTGCAAACCCTTCTAGGTCTTCCTCACGCCTTCAACATTTTGACATTTCCACTCGCTGCTTTTTCCCGAACAAAAACCAACGAGTTCGCATAAATTTTACTTTTTCGAGCAAAAACTAATGAACACTGTTTGTTTGGGGTTGGGGTTGCGGCACCGAGAACGTCAAACTGGGGATCCCCAGGTGCGTAATTTGCGCCCCGAATCGGAAGTGCTTTTCGTCGTTGGGTTAAGCCTCGGTTCCGTTTTGAGAAAATATTTGAATAGAGATGGAAAACTACTTTGAGTGCGAGGGAGGGGGGAGCAAGCATATTTTCCACCTCGTCAGGTATTTTTCGAAAAGTGGGTAAACCCCCAGGAAACTATCCGGTTTTTCAACGAAGGAAACGGTTCGACAAATGCGACCTCGTTCGCTGGGTAAGGTAAGACTGTTTGCCGTGGATTTTCCCAACTATCCACACATGAATTATAATTGACGCTGAAGCAGCGCGTTGTTTCCTGGCAAAACTTACACACAGGACTCAGCAAATCATAAACGGGTGAAAGCTCCTTGGGGCGTGATGCTGCGTTTAGTGTGTGTTTGCTAATGTCTACAGAGAATGCGACGACAACATATCAATTTGCCACCGCTAACCGTTAACCGAAAGAACTAGGGTGGTTAAAAATGCTATACTGTCTTACTTTGTAGAAAATCATTTGGCATACAAAACAATACAATTTTATGTAAAAAAAATACGATAGTTGCGGCTAATTGAAAACTAAAATTTTCAACAGCAAAAATACTCAACTGAATCATTGTTGGACTCAGCTCAATAATGCAAATAGTATCGCTTTAAAGCATAGTTTATGTTTATTTGAATGAGTGTGCGGTTGTAACTGCCATCAAACACTTGAATAAATAAAATATCAGTGACTGATGATTGTAACAATATTTATCCAATTAAACTGTGACCTGCATGGGATACGCAAACATCGCATCAATCATTTTTATAAATAAACAAATCCAAATGAAATGGTTCTCTCACATTATGGCTAAATTTTTGGGATAGAATTTTGAACAGCCAAGGTCATGACAAATTGTATTAAATATTTTTTCTTCCCGGACTCTTATAAATGTTGACTGGAAAGAAGTGCAAAAAAAAAAAACAAAACTAAAATGCACTAAAAATGTGCTAAGCAAATTTATGACCTTTCGAAATGTAATAAAAAATGAGCTTTTTTATTGAAAAATAATCCAAACATGAGCTTCCATACCCAAAATAGTTATTCTAAACATGTTTGGAAAAGAATTTGGTTTGAATATAAAGTTTACCAGCAACTCAGTGTAAAGTTTATACAACTTTGAAATTATATGAAATTGATATAATGAAACAAAGGAAGCCCTCATGTGTGCTAAGGGACTCGGGACTCGATTCCCTCACATCTCCTCTGGATGTCCTGTGTTTGTCCCGTTTAGTTAGTAAATTCAGTCTGAAAAGACGGTGTTTAAGTTTCGACATAGGCTATTTCATTTTCGGATTGATTTTTGAATGACAGACAATACAAATTGAATATTTGGTGGACTTTTAAGAGCCAAAATAATAACATAATCCAATAAAATGTTAATAATATCTGTAAAATATAATTTAAGATATCACTAAAAACAAGATTTTTTTTCAATTCGTGAAATATTAAGACTTCCGTGATATTGCGTGAAATTTATCAATTTTTTCGAATCATTTATTTTCAAATAACACCATATAATAAATTTGATCCATAAAGACGTTTAAAGTAAATTTTATTAGTGATATTAACCATTTGAAGAATTGGTAGCAAAACATATACTAACATTAAATCTGTACAACATTTACTGAGAAGTGAATGCTGCGAATACATAAATGATGTTAACAAAATTCAACCAAATAAAAAAAAATCGGAATCATCAAGTTATCACAAGGATGATATCATCAATCATTTGATTGCAGTTATTCTCATACAATTTTTTTTAAAATAAATTTTATCTTTTTCAATTGAATTTTTGTTATTTTTTAAGATTGCACAGATTTTTTAAATTGAATTAATCTATTTTTAAAAAATCAATTAAAAGCAAACATTCATGTAGAAGCAAAACTCAGTAGAAAGAAAAAGAAAAAAATATCATTGACCGGAGGAGCAAACAATAACAATATAGATTGAAAAATCGAATTCCATCAGAGAAGAGAAAAATATCTAAAAAATAGATTGCTATTTAAAGTATCAATAAAAGTTTATCAGTTTTTTTAGGAAACTAACTAAATTTAGTAACATTTTCATTCGCTTTTATAATAATTTGACTATTATTTAATTGTAACGTATAATGTTTGAAGAAATCATAAGAGTCGAGCTTGGTGTATTCAAGATTAAATAAATATTTTTTTATCTTTAAAGTTGCCTTTTAAGAACATTTCAGATTTTTTGTCTGAGTTCTGTTTAATTTTCACGATATTTGATTATTTGGGTGGATGGTTCCCGAGGAAGTAAAACAAAATACTTTTTATTTTTTTTTTGTTTTCTGTTTTGATTTTGAATTTTTTTTGAAGATTTCGTTGCAGATTAAATTATTTCTGCCAATTGATTTTTAATTTAGTTTTTGAAAAGTGATATGAAAACTTTAATAGTAGTTTATGCAATAAGGTGCAAAAAGTAGATTTTTTCAGCACGAGTCGTATATTTACCCCCCGAGGCTATGCCGCGTTGGATAAACACGACGAATGGGACGTTTCACCGAATGACGGTTAGTTTTTTTGCTTTTGAACTTTTGGAAGAAGCTGTATTTTTATTCATCGTAAAAAATACTTATTTTACCTTGATTTGTTTATTTTTTTTTTGTAAAATGTTTGATCAATTTATCTTTAAAATAATGCAAAAACTCATAGAAACTTTTTTTTGAAAAAAATGTTTTGCTCAAATTGGAATTTAGAACACCAGTTAAAAAATGTTTTCAAAAAAGTATTTTTTTTAATGAAAATAATTTAACTAACTGATCTCTAACGAAACAATGTAAAAACTCTGCAGATTTTGGAAATCCCAATTATTGTGCAATGAAATGTGGATCTTTTGTTTAGAAACTGCCTGTATTCAAAAAAAAAAATCAAATACCCGTAGAATATTTTTTTAAACTTTTTACCCTTGATTACAAGGAACTACTCACAATTAATCTTGAAAAGTGTTGAATCTGCTTTTTTAAGAATGCTGAATAACGAGCCCAAAAAACAATTCATGTATGTTTTCTAGACTGCTCGTTTTTCAAGGAAATACCAATGCTTAAATATGCAAAAATCTTCATTAAAAAATTAAGTAAACTCTTCATGTTAAAAAAAACGAGAATCCAATAATTTTTTTAAAAACCTTCTTGTATTCAATTCAAATGTTTGAAAATTATAGAATATAGAAATTGTTTTACCCGAGCATGGGTAAATAACAAGGGAAATGCGTAATAATACCTTTCTCTGGTATCAATACCAAATTTTGGTATTCCTGGACCCTTCCAAATTTGTCTTAAGGATTACGCAAGAGTAAAATGTGCTATCATACCAATTTAAGGTATTGTTTTGATATTGCAAAATTGCAGAATTTGTCAATGGTCGAACACCACATTTTGGTATTATTTTGGTATTACTGAATTTTATCAAATTCCTCTGAAACTATGGAAAATTTTTGACCAATTTTGACAAAATAATTAATTTTGCGCTAAAATAATATTCCAAAGCGAATGCATTCATTAAAACCGGAAATTTCAAAATTGATTTTAAACATTTTTGATATACCCCCTAAAGAAAAGACTTGAAATTGTGGAAAATTTTCTAAGTCAGGATGCCACATTTTGGTATTATTTTGGTATTGAAGTGTTTCATCAAATTCCTCTGAAACTATGGGAATTTTTTTATAAATTTTGACGAGATAATTAATTTTGCGCTAAAATGACTTGAAACCCAAAAATGTTAAAGCTGATTTTGAATTTTTGTCTATATCCAGTAAGATTTTTTTTTAAATCGTTAAAATTTCTCTAAGTCGGGATAACCAAAAACGAGTCGATCGACAGATTATTGAATTTTGGTGAATTTCAATCCAGTTTCATTTTAATAACACTTATTTTTCAATCTTGTTATTTTTCAGAAGCTTCAAGAACTTCAAGCACAAGCCGTTCATTAATGACAAATGTATTCGATGTGGTGAAGAATATCACTAAGAACAACATGGAATCATCAGGTGAGTAGATTTGGCTGTTGCATATGGATCATTTCCGTTTTTTCACTAACTGCACTAAAAAATGGCATGAAAAAACCAAAATTTGGTATTACTTGGGCAAATAACAGCGACCAAACCATGAAATCATACCAAAATCATGTATGTGGAAGACAACAGGAATACCAAAATCTGATTTTCCAAGGGCACGAGAATACCTAAAAATAAAACCATGGCAATACCAAGTTTTGGTATTCAAGCAATGTTAAAAAATCCAGAAAACCTAAACTTGGTATTGAAATGGTTTTATTTTGAGGTATTATTTTACCCTTGGAATAACATGGTTTGGTATTGTTGTGCCCTTCCACATACAAGACTTTGGTATGATTTCTTGGTTTTTACTGGGCAACCAAGGGCACATTTTGGTCCCTGTTATTCGCCCAAGTAATACCTACCAAAATTTTGTATTCCCGTGTTATTTACCCCTGCTCGGGATTCACAATCCAAAGGTCGTCAGTTCGAATCCCGGGGTGGATGGAAGCTCAGGTGTAAAAAGAGGTTTGCAATTGCCTCAACAATCAAGCCTTCGGACACCTAGTTTCGATTAGGAATCACGCTGCATAAAAAATGGTAATTGGGGTCCATCCACAAACTACTTGTTAACTTTTGAGCAATTCCAGCTCAAATCAGGAATTTTCCTGGTACTTTTGTACCCGACCCACTCCGATTTCAATGAAACTTTGTAGACATGTTATCCTAGGCCTATATAAGCCACTTTTGTGTATATGGAGCCAATAGTACTCGAAAATAACATTTGAGGAGGGCGAAAGGTATTTAAATATTTTTGTATTTTGTAATTTAAAAATAACTGTATCTCGAAGCCGTTGCGTCGTATCAAAAAGTGGTCAAAGACAAACTTGTAGGAAATTGGACGGGCTTTCTGAAAAAAATACACTGAAACAAAAATACACGCCACATCTAGGAGATTTTTTGGTTTTTAAGTCTAAAACTTAAATTTAAAGGTGATGTCACGATTTTTTTTCGTTCAAAATTTTTGAGGAAATAGCCTAAAATGTTACTAAAAGACTGACGAAAAATGCAGGATGGTATATCTCTCCTAAAAAAATACAAAAATCATTTACTAAAACTGTTTTTTTGAAAAGTGGTCTAAACGTCAAAATTTTTAAAAACCAGTAGTGGGAATCGATTCTCCAGACAATTTTACATAAAAGTCTCCATATTGACCATTGTCCTATGTCCAATCCGTGGGAAGATACAGCGGTTTTAAAAATAAAAATGTTGAAAAAACGGGTTTTTTGGTGGTTTTTGGCAATTTCTATATGACAGACTTGGTTTTTCAGTCTCGTAAATATTTTTACCGGAAAGCTCGTCCAATTTCCCATAAGTTTGCCTTTGACAGCATTTCAATTGGATGTAAGGGCTTACAGATATAAGCTTAATTGCATTGCTAATAACTGAAAATAGAATATTTTTTTCAGTGTGGTAGAAACTAGGATAGTAAATTTGCTTACGTAAATATAAAAACGATATAAATCAAAAAGCTGTCAAAGACAAACTTATGGGAAATTGGACGAGCTTTCCGGTAAAAATATTAACGAGACTGAAAAACCAAGTCTGTCATATATAAATTGCCAAAAACCACCAAAAAACCCGTTATTTCAACATTTTTATTTTTAAAACCGCTGTATCTTCCCACGGATTGGACATAGGACAATGGTCAATATGGAGACTTTTATGTAAAATTGTCTGGAGAATCGATTCTCACCACTGGTTTTTAAAAATTTTGACGTTTAGACCACTTTTCAAAAAAAAACAGTTTTAGTAAATGATTTTTGTATTTTTTTAGGAGAGACATACCATCCTGCATTTTTCGTCAGTCTTTTGGTAACATTTCAGGCTATTTCCTCAAAAATTTTGAACGAAAAAAATCGTGACATCACCTTTAAATTTAAGTTTTAGACTTAAAAACCACAAAATCTCCTAGATGTGGCGTGTATTTTTGTTTCAGTGTATTTTTTTCAGAAAGCCCGTCCAATTTCCTACAAGTTTGTCTTTGACCACTTTTTGATACGACGCAACGGCTTCGAGATACAGTAATTTTTAAATTACAAAATACAAAAATATTTAAATACCTTACGCCCTCCTCAAATGTTATTTTCGAGTACTATTGGCTCCATACACACAAAAGTGGCTCATATAGGCCTAGGATAACATGTCTACAAAGTTTCATTGAAATCGGAGAGGGTCGGGAACAAAAGTACCAGAAAAATTCCTGATTTGAGCTGGAATTGCTCTTTTTGGAAATTTCAAATCCTTTCTCCACCGCTTGATAGATAGCTCATGTACAAATACCAACTCGCCAATTGCATTTTTTTTAAAGTATAGGTTTGTAACCACCCTGACAGCTTCAAATCACCAGAAGACAACTCCCCGAACCGCTTTGCGTGACACGGAGTGTGTATTCCAAGGCCTTCGTGCCATCCATCGGCACACCCAGCAGTGGCAGATAGTGGTTCCGGTGCCCTCGAGCATCCTTTTTCCCCCCAGAGCCGCTTCCATTTTGCGTCAACGCTTCGGCAGCGCAGGCACAAATTTGCAGAGCAAATACAGCAGCACTTCACTTGTGTGGACCACCACCACCGCCACTTTGGTTGCTCGCGCGTATATCTGGATGATTTGAATATTACATGATTTTCCAGGCCGGCATGGCATCTTGTCGGATGTCGTGGGATCTGGCGGGGGGGCGCCGGAAGTTCAAAAGGCTTCACTGTCTCATCGTTACGCGGATATTGTCGGTACGGGCCAAGTGGCAAATTAATTCTCCGTGTCCCCGTTTACTGTTGGCGTTCTGGGTTTCTCGGTTCCGTCGTCAACGGGGTCTAGAGTTGACGAGGATGGTTATAATGATGGGCCTGGAACGTCAAATGTAGGGAAGAGTTGGGATCAGCCAAACAAAATTTACTAAACAGAATTTGCTAATGAGCAGTTCTCCCAGATTTCGGTCTTTCGATTTTTTTTGTATTTTTTAATCCGACTGAAACTTTTTTGGTGCCTTCGGTATGCCCAAAGAAGCCATTTTGCATCATTAGTTTGTCCATATAATTTTCCATACAATTTTGGCAGCTGTCCATACAAAAATGATATATGAAAATTCAAAAATCTGTATCTTTTGAAGGAATTTTTTGATCGATTTGGTGTCTTCGGCAAAGTTGTAGGTATGGATACGGACTACACTGAAAAAAATAGATACACGGTAAAAAAATTTTTGGTGATTTTTTATTTAACTTTTTGTCACTAAAACTTGATTTCCAAAAAAACACTATTTTTTTTTTTTTATATGATTTAGGGGACATAAAATGCCAACTTTTCAGAAATTTCCAGGTTGTGCAAAAAATCTTTGAGTGAGTTATGAATTTTTGAATCAATACTGATTTTTTCAAAAAAATCGAAAAATTGGTCGCAAAAATTTTTCAACTTCATTTTTTGATGTAAAATTAGATTTGCAATCAAAACCTACTTTAGTGAAATTTCGATAAAGTGCACCGTTTTCAAGTTAAATCCATTTTTAGGTGACTTTTTTGAAAATAGTCGCAGTTTTTCATTTTTTTAAATTAGTGCACATGTTTGCCCACTTTTAAAAAAAATATTTTTGAAAAGCTGAGAAAATTCTCTATATTTTGCTTTGTTGATACGACCTTTAGTTGCTGAGATATTGCAATGCAAAGGTTTAAAAACAGGAAAATTGATGTTTTCTAAGTCTCACACAAACAACACACCATTTTCTAATGTCGATATCTCAGCAACTATAGGTCCGATTTACAATGTTAAAATATGAAACATTCGTGAAATTTTCCGATCTTTTCAAAAAAAATATTTTCAAAATTTTTAAACCAGGACTAACATTTTAAAAGGGCGTAATATTGAATGTTTGGCCCTTTTGAAATGTTAGTCTTGGTTTATAAATTTTGAAAATATTTCACGAATGTTTCATATTTTAACATTGAAAATCGGACAATTAGTTGCTGAGATATCGACATTAGAAAATGGTGTGTTATTTGGGGGAGACTTAGAAAACATCAATTTTCCTGTTTTTAAACCTTTGCTTGGCAATATCTCAGCAACTAAGGGTCGCACAGTGGGCAAAAACGGGTGAAAAAACGGATCTTTTGATGCCGTCAGTTTCTGCCTATCGAAAGTATCATTTTTAATGTAAAAAATTACGAGGAATCGATTGGTGGTACTCTCGTTAGCGGCAAATGACGGGAAGTGGTCCATTTTACCCCATTTTGCCTTTTTTAGGGTGTTTTTCTCGAATATCTTCAACTGCCGTAGTTTGCCGCACTTCTAAAGTATCTTATTTTATGTAAAATATCACGAGAAATCGATTGGTGACACTCTCAATGGCGGCAAGTGACGGCAAGGGCCCATTTTGCCCCATTTACCCCTTTTGTATGCGTTTTTTTTAATATCTTGAATTTCTGTAGTTTCCTACAGTTTTAAAGTATGTTATTTTACGTAGAAAATCGCGAGGAATCGATTTGTGACATTTTCATTGGCGGCAAATGACAGCAAGGGCCCATTTTGCCCCAGTTACCCCATTTTATGTGTTTTTTTGTCAATATCTTTAATTGCCGTTGTTTTTTCACTTTGAAAGTATACTATTTTATGTAAAAAATCACGAGAAATCGATTGGTGACACTCTCATTGATGGCAAATGACGGCAAGGGCCCATTTTGCCCCATTTAACCCTTATTTATGTGTTTTTCATCAATATCTTGAAATTACATTATTGCTTACAGTTTAAACGTATATTATTTTATGAAGGAAATCATGAGGAAACGATTGGTGGTGTTCTCATAAACGGGAAACGATGGCAAAGGCCCGTTTTGCCCCATCTACCCCATTTTATGTGTTTTATTTAATATCTTGAATTGCCGTGGTTTCCCAAAGTTATAAAAAAGTTATTTTATACAAAAAATCGCGTGAGATCGATTGGGAATTGGGAACAACTCTAACTAACTAACGCAAATGGCGACAAGGGCCTTTTTTGCCCCATTTCATGTATTTTTAGTCAATATATTAAACGTGACGTGTTTTCCTATAAAGTTTACAAGAATGTTACTGTACAATGCACAGTACGTTCAAGATATTCACGAAAAAACATAAATGGGGCAAAATGGGACCTTGTCGCCATTTGCCGCAAATTAGAGTGTTCTCAATCGATTCCTCGTGATTTTCTGCATCAAATAAAATTTATTTAAAGTTTAAGAAAACAAGGCAATTCAATATACTAAAGAAAACGCATAAATAAGGGGTTAATGGGGTGAAATATGCCCTTCCCGTCGTTTGCCGTTTATCAGAACGCCACCAATAGATTTTACGTGATTATCTGTATAAAATAACTTTTTTTTTAACTTTGGGAAATCGCGGCAATTCAAGATATTAAAGAAAATACATAAAATGGGGTAGATGGGGCAAAACGGGCCTTTGCCGTCGTTTGCCGTTTATGAGAACACCACCAATCGATTTCTCGTGATTTTCTACATAAAATAATAAACGTTTAAACTGTAGGAAATTATGTCATTTCAAGATATTGATGAAAAACACATAAATAAGGGTTAAATGGGGCAAAATGGGCCCTTGCCGTCATTTGCCATCAATGAGAGTGTCACCAATCGATTTCTCGTGATTTTTTACATAAAATAGTATACTTTCAAAGTGAAAAAACAACGGCAATTAAAGATATTGACAAAAAACACATAAAATGGGGTAACTGGGGCAAAATGGGCCCTTGCTGTCATTTGCCGCCAATGAAAATGTCACAAATCGATTCCTCGCGATTTTCTACGTAAAATAACATACTTTAAAACTGTAGGAAACTACAGAAATTCAAGATATTAAAAAAAACACATACAAAAGGGGTAAATGGGGCAAAATGGGCCCTTGCCGTCACTTGCCGCCATTGAGAGTGTCACCAATCGATTTCTCGTGATATTTTACATAAAATAAGATACTTTAGAAGTGCGGCAAACTACGGCAGTTGAAGATATTCGAGAAAAACACCCTAAAAAAGGCAAAATGGGGTAAAATGGACCACTTCCCGTCATTTGCCGCTAACGAGAGTACCACCAATCGATTTCTCGTAATTTTTACATTAAAAATGATACTTTCGATAGGCAGAAACTGACGGCATCAAAAGATCCGTTTTTTCACCCGTTTTTGCCCACTGTGGGTCGTATCAACCAAGTCCAAAAAAGCAAAATATAGAGAATTTTCTCAGCTTTTCAAAAATATTTTTTTCAAAAGTGGGCAAACATGTGCACTAATTTAAAAAAAATGAAAAACTGCGACTATTTTCAAAAAAGTCACCTAAAAATGGATTTAACTTGAAAACGGTGCACTTTATCAAAATTTCACTAAAGTACTTTTTGATTGCAAATTTGATTTTACATCGAAAAATGAAGTTAAAAAATTTTTGCGACCAATTTTTCGATTTTTTGAAAAAAATAGTATTGATTCAAAAATTCATAACTCGCTCAAAGATTTTTTGCACAACCTGGAAATTTCTGAAAAGTTGGCATTTTATGTCCTCTAAAACATATAAAAAAAGTGTTTTTTTGCAAATCAAGTTTTAGTGATAAAAAGATAAATAAAAAATCACCAAAAATGTTTTTACCGTGTATCATTTTTTTTTCAGTGTAGTCCATATTCATACCAACAATTTTGCCGAAGACACCAAATCGTTAAAAAAAATCCTTCAAAAGATACACATTTTTGAATTTTCATACATCATTTTTGTATGGACAGCTGCCAAATTTGTATGGAAAATTATATGGACCTAACCTAATGATGCAAAATGGCTTCTTTGGGCATACCGATCGCACCAAAAAAGTTTCAGTCGGATTAAAAAATACAAAAAATAAAATTTAGGAAAAAAGACCGATTTCGTAGAAAATTGTTCTAATAAAATATTGTGGTACCCCGCTCTGCCCTACAAACAAAAAGCAGGCACTACCAAGACTCATTCCGGGATGTCCACGATGCCCCCCGTTTTGCTACACACTCGGCAAGCAGATGGTGGGACATAAGCTTCTTGTAGTATAGACTTGCAGAGGGGTTCACCAGCAGCAGAAGCAACACTTGCAAATTCACAGGAAGCGCCGGGACCGGGGTTCGACCACATAACAAGGCAGAGGTCGGTCGGGTTCGGGACATGGTATGTTGGTGACTTTGGTCGCTCCTTCGGGAATCTGTGCGCGCGCGCTCGGTGGTGCCCTTTGTGGTATGCCAAAGTCAATGTAATTTGATGTGTGCTCGTTATCCAAATTAATCAAATTTGCAGCGGTTTTCACTTGATCTGCTTTCGTGGCGTATATCGGAGGGTTGGTTCAAAGTAAGTTCAATTTGATGCACATTAAATTTGAAAGTATCAAAATAAAATAACAAAACGGTTCAATTTTATATGTTTGAAAAGAAGATTGGTTATCACTCAGGTTTTTTTATGATCACCAACAGGGCATGTTAATTTGTTAATTTGAATTTGATTAGGGGATACTTTCAAACTCCAAATTATATTTGACCGTACACCACTTTTGAAGTTTTCATATGTACTTAAACGCTTAAACCACGCTAATTTTTACTAATTTATTTACTTTAATTAAAATTTTGTCAAAAGAGCAGTTCTCTACGAAATCGGTCTTTTATTTTTAATTTTAATTTTTGTATTTTTTAATCCGGCTGAAACTTTTTTGGTGCCTTCGGTATGCCCAAAGAAGCCATTTTGCATCATTAGTTTGTCCATATAATTTTCCATATAAACTTGGCTGCTGTCCATACAAAAATGAAGTATGAAAATTCAAAAATCTGTATCTTTTGAAGAAATTATTTAATCGATTTGGTGTCTTCGGCAAAGTTGTAGATTTGGATATGGACTACACTGAAAAAAATGATACAGGGTGAAAAAAAATTTGGTGATTTTTTATTGAACTTTTTTTTTACTTAAACTCGGTTTGCAAAAAACACTATTTTTAATTTTTTGTGGTTTTTGATATGTTTTTGGGGACATAAAACGCAACTTTTCAGAAAATTTCCAGGTTGTGCAAAAAATCTTTGACCGAGTTATGAATTTTTTAATCAATACTGATTTAAAAAAAAATGAAATATTGATCGCAAACATTTTTCAATTGCATTTTTCGATGTAAAATCAAATTTGCAATCAAAAAGTACTTTAGTGAAATTTTGATAAAGTAGACTGTTTTCAAGTTAAAGCCATTTTAAGGTAACTTTTTTGAAAATAGCAGCAGTTTTTCATTTTTTTTAAATTAGAGCACGTGTTTGCCCACATTTGAAAAAATATTTTTAAAAAGCTGAGAAAATTCTCTATATTTTGCTTTTTAGAACTTTGCTGATATGACCCTTAGTTGCTGAGATATTGCCATGCAAAGTTTTAAAAACAGGAAAATTGATGTTTTCTGAGACTCATCCAAAAAACCAAACGTCAATCTCAGCAACTAATTGTCCGATTTACAATGTTAAAATATGAAACATTCGTGAAACTTTCCGATCTTTTCGATAACAATATTTTCAACAGTGCACCTTATCAAAATTTCACTAAAGAACTCTTTGATTGCAAATTTGATTTTCCATCGAAAAATGAAGTTGAAAAATTGTTGCGACCAATGTTTCGATTTTTTGAAGAAATCAGTATTGATTCAAAAATTCATAACTCGGTCAAAGATTTTTTGCACGACCTGGAAATTTCTGAAAAGTTGGCATTTTATGTCCCCTAAAACATATTAAAATAAACATTGTGACAAAAAGTTCAATTAAAAATCACCAAATTTTTTACCGTGTATCATTTTTTTTCTGTGTAGTCCATATCCAAACCTACAACTTTGCCGAAGACACCAAATCGATCAAAAAATTTCTTCAAATATACAGTTTTTTGAATTTTCATACATCATTTCTGTATGGACAGCTGCCAAATTTGTATGGAAAATTATATAGACAAACTAATGATGCAAAATGGATTCTTTGGGCATACTGAAGGCACCAAAAAAGTTTCAGCCGGAATACAAAAATTAAAATAAAGAAAAAAAATACCGATTTCGTAGAGAATTGTTCACCTACAAAAAAAAAAAAAAAAAAAAACCACCTACAAATGTTCTCTGAATAAAACTTCATATACTCATAACTCGATAGGGTTGTCAGATTTTCAATCATTTGAACTCGTTGGATAGGTCTTTTGAATACGCATCCAACGATAGGTCGCATGATTGATCCGGACATCGTTTCCATTGAAATATCTAAGATCCGGATTGAAAATAGTGTATAAACAACACTTAAGTGCTCATAACTTTTGATAGGGTGATCAGATCTTCGATTATTTATGCTCATTTGAAAGGTCTTTCAATTACCTAACTAACAACTTGTCGCATGATAGATCCGGACAACGTTTTCGTCAAAATATCTGAGATCCGGCCTCGAAAAAGTGTATAAATAACACTTAAGTGCAAATAACTTTATATAGGGTTGTTCTCACAAAAACCACCTTTTTTACAATCTCCTGGACTTTTTTTTTAAATCGTTTTTTTAAAGAAATAACTTTTAAAGTTCTTTACATAACATA